>NC_056746.1:956132912-956305412 GCF_019279795.1 Protopterus annectens
GTGCTTGGATGCTGAGCATTAACAGTGCCCAATTCTTTTTATGAACTGCTGCAATCGGCTTTGTACCTTGCAGTTAGCTGCAAATAGCTCTTGCTGCTAAGCATAGTTTTCTGCCATCATCTATACTATTAACATTCTAACCCTGTCCTTCCCAACCTAATAAGTTGAACTTTTTTCTTCAGCTTGTGTGATCAGCTACTTCTGCATTCTGTATGCATAGGGGCTCAAACATCCTGTCAGTTTTTCCAAGTTATTCATTAAAGTTCTTTCAAGTCCTGAAGACCATAACTGTAATCCTTGCTGCACCACAGTTGAAAGTGCAAATATGCAAGAAAGTAGACTAAGTCTGTATCTTGGAGTATGCGCCCATCTCTGATGCATAGTGATTTCACAGTTACTATGATATAAATGCGTTAGTTTCAGAATTTGTATTTGTTTGAATCATGGCTTGTTTTTCAAAGTGTTGGGGCTCACAAGGTTAGCTCTTGCACATCTGATGGACAGCACACATCTCAACCTCTTAGTGCAAGAAATCTGGACAAAGCCAGAAAGAATGGGGGACAAAGGCACAAAAAACAGGGACAGAATTTAAATATTGTTCCTATAAACTTAGAAAGTTGCTAGAGTAAAAGGGTTTGCATTATTACATTGGAGGATAAAAAGTCTGAAACTCAAACATTTATCTTTATTTACTATTATTTAGTGACATCAATATTCAATAATTTACCAAAAAGCCACACATTTTATGAGGAACAGACCAAAAATATGAAGCAAAAATCTGGACATTCTGTGAAAATCTGTACAGTTGAGAGGTATGATGGGCAGCCAAAATAATAGTAATAAACATATAAACTTTTTAATTTTTTTTTACTGAGAACATATGACATAGGTGTATGCACAAATTAATAAATTAATATTAAACCAGAAAAATATCTAAATGATAGGAAGATTTTCCAGCAGGTGATCTACGGCTTTACCGCATTTAGATCTGCATAAGATGGATTAGTAAATGTTTCTTGTTGATAGACACCTTTTCATGAAAAACTCTGACCTCCATTTGTTCACTTAATACCTTATACCTTATTTCAAGAAAACAAAGCATGTTTTTTACTAATTCAGTATGTCTTTATACCACTGCTATGCAAAAGGGACATCATGTTCCCCTTGTGCAGATGTATAGGAAACATGTTTTTTCAATCAACTCAGGCATCTGCTGTCTGATTTGAAAGTCATGCTGTACTACAATAGACAATCTGTTAGCAAAGACTACAACACGCCAAATTATTATATGAAAAAAGATCATTTGTAAAGATGCATTTGCTAGAGGCTTTGAATCTTTACATATCTGTGCAGCTTTCCAAGGCCAGATAGCTTACTGTATTTTTTCAGCTAATTCCATTTTAACCCATTAATGTTGTGATGCACCTGTAGCTACTAAAGTGAAATAAAACATACCAGTTTCACTGAAAACAAGCCTTTTTATCCCACCTGTAGGTACAAGAGGTAAAGATCTAATGGATATACATTACTAATGGTGCACATTCTTTCTTATTTTCCTTGCATCCTGTAATAGAATACCCAAGAAAATGTAATACACTGCATTGCCATGTCCTTAACACCATACATAATGAGTGACATGCATGGAAAAGCTGGTGATGCTAGACAGGGCCAGGTTATACTCTTATCAACCGAGTGAAGAAAACCTTTAGCAATGAGAGCATGGGATTGGTAGGTAGGAATACTCTGTACTCAGTAGAGTACATTTTTTCTGGTTGTTAATAAGAAGCAGGTGTACTATGAGAGATTGTATCTCATTTACTCAACACATAATTATTCAAACCTAAAACATAGAAAATATTGTGAGATAGCTACTCAAATACAGCATGACATTCCCAAGGTGACAAAACTCATAAACATTTGATTGCACCCTCTAACATGGGGCAAGCCCCCTCCCCCAAAACATATATATATAGACAGATACATACCAACTCTAAGAAAACAAACTCTGAGGAGAGGGAGAAACTGAGAAAAATACAACACTCATCTTCTTGCTTTTCTCCACATCTAACTTCCATGATAAGATACTGGTGATCTTTCAGTGATGACCTTTTAAAGGTAAGTCACTTGGCTAGTAACAAACAGCAGCATCACTCTAGAACAATTATGGCTTACTGAACAGAATTAGTGTACAATTGTCAAAACTAACGCCTGAAACACAAATGAGAATATAACTTGCTTAGTGAGAACTAAGGACAGCAGTAAAAATGATGTGTACATTTATAGGCTGTAAGAGCTGAAAATATGTTATAGGCTGTAACAGCTATAAATGATGCATACATTTGAAGGTATAGGTTTATGTGTTCATAGATATCTATTTGGCTAACCACCACCACCAGTACCTTTATAAGCCAAGCTATGCAACCCAACCCATTTGTGTCCCTTTGTATCATTGGCATTTATTATGAATGAATTTATTGGGAAGTTTCTAAAGGTAATGTGGGGGGGGGGGGTGAGTTTGGGCATAATTACAATTTGCCTCTGTCTATCAGTGACATGGAGGCCAGACCCAGGGTGAATTTCTGATTTCCCATCCATTGGCAAAAGTTACACTTAAATAGGATTAGGGATGGGTAGCCTCTTACAGAGCATGGAAATCCTCTGAAACCACATATCTGTCACGCAAACATGTCCTATTTATGTCACAAGCAAAATTTAAATCCTTGGATCTACTGGTTCTGATGCTGTTAACTTTGTGGATGGGCAGAAGGTCGATCGGGACTGGATGCAAGGATGCCTAGTATGGCAGGTATAGATCGCATTTGAGTAACTGGAAGGAGACCAAGTATAGAGATAAGGATTTAAGGCAATCCATATATGATAATGTGTTTATACCCTGGATTCACCTGGTATTTAATCTTTGTAGGCATTCCAACTATTGCATATCTGGTCAGCCACATGCAGAAGTGGGCATTACACTCAATGATGGATCCGATAAGGGCTGACTAAATTGGCACTATGACTTACTTGGACCTGGATGCCATGCCTTTACTGATAAGCTGGGCAACATAGAATGATTTTCTTACTACCTTGGCCATATGTTGGTCAAAGGCAGGATTACTGTCTACATATATTTCCAGATCCCTGACTACTGCGTCAACTCATCGAGGTGTCTTATCAATAGAATAATTAGCCTTGGTGGCCATTTTCTCAAAAGACAGTATTATGAATTTCTTGACATTGAGTTTTAGTCCTTGACTTTGGCACCAGTTATTTGTCTATGTTAGACCATCTTGTAAGATGTTTATGTCATGGGGGGAATCTATGATAGCTCCCAATTTGCAGACATTTGTGAACTTTGTCAGCCAAAGGGTCTTGACATTAGCCTTTAACTATGAGAAGTAGGTAGCAAATAGAATTGGTCCCAGCATGGACCCTTGAGGTTCCCCACTGGTTACTGGTCTCTTAATGGAGGTGGTCTCATCAACCTGACTTCCTGGGTTGATCTGTGAGCCAGCTGGCAATCCAGTGAGTTATACAGGAGCTTATGCCCAGTTTGATGAGTTTGTCAACTATAAGCAAGAAGGATATTGTATTGAATGCTTTAAGCAGGTACATTTAGGCTGTATACACCATTTCCCCTCATCCATTGCCTTGGTGACCTTCTCAAGGAAGTCCATCAGATTTAGTAGGCATGACCATCCCTTGACTGACCCAGACTAGGTTGGGTCTGGTGTCTGAAGGTTGCCTATGTATTTATTGATCACTTCTGTGACAAAAGGAGGTACTGCCAGCACAGCTAGCTGGAATTTTGTAAATAATTATGTCATTTATGAATATCAAACTAATTTTTATAAGATGCTTGTGTTACAAATGTATTAGGACTGTATGTCATGTGTATATCAAATTGTACTGTACAGATGTTTGTGTTGAAAAGGAATTTATAAAGTAATTGGGCTTAACATGTAACCACAGTGTTCCCTACTGGAAGAGAACAGAAATGTTCATGCACTATTGTAACTGTTTAAATGTATATATTAACAGAGGAAACCAGAGGATTAACCTCAGGACAGCAAAATTTAGAAAAATATCTGAAATTAAATCACTTTATAGGCTATGCCATAAAGAGGCTATCTCTCAATTTTTCAGTTCAGCTAGAGACACAAAGGCTGTACTAGTAAGCTTTCTGCATTATCTTTGGGGTGAACTAATTCCTACTTTGGAAGCATGAAGGAATGCAATTGTTTTATGACTTCCAGCATCTGCCAATGATCTGAGCAAAAGCCTTTGTCTGTATATTTTTACAGGTAGATGCTAAATGCTACTAGCTGCCAGAAATGGGGGTTTTACCTGGGACCTAGAAGTCAGATAACAGAAATGATGTCATTCTGCAATCTAGCCCAGCAGTAATATTTTAGACATTATTTTGACAAGTCTCTCAGTGCTACAGAGCATTCTGCATTCTGTTTTAGACCTGACAACAAGAACCACTCACCACATCATTTGCCTTGCTCTATATGAAGTAAGATTCTAGAGAACAGTATAATTCTCTTAGATGCAGTCAGGAATATAGTGAAGCGTACTTTAGATCTTTTCTTTATTTGTTTGAGCCTGTACTGCAATATTATTTTAAATATTTCTTGTGGTTTTGAACTCTGATGTCAATGTGAATATGTATTTAGTATTGTCTTGTTCTTTTATTATTTATTAATAAATATATTTAAACATATTGTGGCTAATCTGTGTAGATATATTTAAGTTTTGAGAGTACTTGCATATTTATTTGGTGACCCTGTGTTGGCCACTCCTAACAGCCTTGCTCTTGGTCAAACTGCCATTTGTATTAGCATTAATATTGTTGTTGTTGTTTGGTTTTTCGGCTTTTCCCGGTTAGGGGTCGCCACAGCGGAAGTCCGGTCCGCTAATGATTGGCAGTCAATTTTTAGGGTGCCGAGTTGCCAGCCTGATGCCCAACCTTCAGCGAAGGCACGCCCATTCACGCATGTCTTTCGGAGGCCACTTGACCGCGGGGAGTTACACAGTAAAATTGGACACCCTTTGTTAAGGGTCCTAAAGTAGCTGATAAGGAGTGACTGGTGGCAGTAGTAACTACCTTATAGTCTGGGCAGACGGGAGCATAGCTAGTAAACATGTGCCAGTCTTTCCCAGGGGTGTGTGTGTGTGTGTGTGTGTGTGTGTGCGTGTGTGTGCGTGTGTGTGTGTGTGTGTGTGTGTGTGTGTGTGTGTGTGTGTGTGTGTGTGTGTGTAAATCAAATCTCCAAGAGTCAGCTACCTGGACAGATACACAAAACACTGGTTGGACAGAGAGGGTTCTGGAGGTCTTGGCTTGGTCACTTGGCTAAGATCTCAACTCTATAGCTGTACCAGTGAAGAGTTTTATCAGGGATTTGGAGAAAGTGGAAGAAACCAGCCACGGACTGACTGTGGTCTCTGTGTGCTCTTAAGGAAAATTCCACTTGATGAAGAGAGCTGTATCTGGAAATACTGAGTGTGTACTTGTTATCCTTCCAGTGAATGTCCCCCCACAGGTGCCAGTGCTGAGGACTGAGACTCCTTGATTACTGGTCCAGTGGTGGGTGTCACATATTAATTGATGGCAGTGGTGGGATATCCACCTCACATATTAATTGGTGGCAGTGGTGGGATCACCACATTATATATTGGGATTCAGGGGTGTGGGTATTGAACTCCTGTAGCTTGTAAACAGTGGCCACTAAAGAAGGAGTTTGTACTTTTAAGCAGGCACATGGTAGATGTTCAGAGTTTCATCTCACAATAGTTTTATTTATTTTTTGTTAGCTTAGTTAGTCAAGGAGAGCAGGCAAGGATATCAGCAGAGGATTATGGCAAGGCAAGGATGTCAACAGAGGATTCTGGCAAGTTGACAAGGAGCCAGTTGGCTGAGATGTGCCAAGCCCAAGGACTGGTACATGCCAATCTGACTAAAGTGGAAATGGTTGCAGCCTTAACCACAGCTTCAGTACAGACCAGCAACCAGGAAGACAACCAGACTGGCCTTGGGGATGTACAGCTGTCAGAAAATGTACAGTTCAATTTTTTGTCAGAGGACTTAAAAATCCATCTATAGTTAGAGACTTGAACTGGAGGCCACATATTTGTAAATAGAATCAGCAGAGAGACTGCAGCATTTAGAGGGTGAAGAAAGTGGGACACTGAGATGTTTGGAGTCTGAAGAACATGAGAGGCAGAGGCAACATGAAAATGAGATGCTGACTCTTCACCAGGGTCATGGAAGTAATGGGGAAGGGAATAACTAAACCCCATAAGCAATAAAGGTCAGTAAATTTATTTTTCAATTTATAGAGGGTGATCATTTTGATAGCTTTATTCATATGTTTGAAAAGGTATGTAAACACTACAATGTTGACCATGGGCTCTGGGTACAGTTCCTGTCCCCCTTACTCCATGGTAAAGTTGTAACTGTTGCTTCTAAATTGTCTGATAGTGATTTTCTAGACTATAACCAAGTAAATAAATGGTTATTAGAGTGTTTTAAGTTAACACCTGAAGCTTATAGAAAAAATGTTTTGTGAGCATAGACGCAAGGCAGATGAAAGTGTGTGTGATTATATTGCTGAGTTAAGCATTTATTTTCATAGGTGGGTGAGTGGGTGTAAGGCCACCTCCTTTGAACAGCTGGCAGACCTTTTGGTGAGGGAACAAGCCCTTAGCATTTTGCCGCTGAAAGTGAGAATCTGGTTGGCAGATAGAGAATATAATACAGCAGACAAGCTGGGGAAAATGGAGACCTATATCTAGTAAGCAGGGCATCACTGCACAAGAAAGGAATACCCAGTGCTGCACATGGGAATAAGGGAACCCATGGTGTCAGCCTAAACCACCCAAACAGAGTCTGCCAGTAGCAGGGGAAGCCACTGGTCAGGTACATGACCATAATCAAGGGTTACATTTTTAAATGTAACCAGAGGGGCCATGCAGCATATAGTTGTCAATGGAGGTAATGTGGGGAACAAAATGTAGGGGAGCCAGCAAGTGGGAATGACAGAATGCAAGTGGTAAGCTGTTTGGAGTCAACACGGGTACCAGACTACCACAAGAGGTTATATCCTGTCTTAGTAGATGGGAAACAGGCCACTGCTAAGAGAGACACAGCATCTGACCTAATCATTGTGAGGCCGCCTGTAATGGTTAAAGAGGAGCACTAATTGCCTGGGCCATCTACTCCAGTCAGAGCTTTAGAAGGGACCCCATTTCATATACCTTTGGCTTGGCTTCACCTTGACAGGGAGAGTACAAAAGGAAGCAAGCAAGTAGGTTTGTTTGAGGATATCCCTGCAGATGTCCCGATAGGGAATGATTTTGATAATGCAATACCTTGTGTGCATGCAGTGACATGTAGTCAAGCCTGGAGACAAACATGTAGCTTTGGTAGCATGGGGGGACCCAGACAGACCTCACACTGGAAGGCAGGATTGGTGAGGTGGTTACTTCAGAGAGGGAACTACCCTGTAGTAGTGAGGCTGAAGGTGAGCCACACCTGCTGGTGGGTACTGATGTGCCATTGGGCAGAGTGACTGCAAGGGGAGAAGTGAATAGTAGTACCTAGGCTGACAGTGAGGCACCGCTGTCAGAAGATACCTGACTTCCTGTGAAAGGGGATCTGGGAAGGGTTACAAAGAGAGAGTTGAGACAGGCTCAGCTCTCAGACTCTACATTACAAGGCTTGAGGGAGGTAGCTAGGAAGGATTCTGAAGGAAAAGGGGAATCTATATACTGGAACAAAGGGTTAGTGTACAAAGAGTGGACCCCTGAGGGAGGGCTAGAGGGTGAGGGAATACAGCAGTTGGTAGTGCCCAGAGCTTACCATCTGGCACTTCTAGCCTTAGCCCATGACATTCCCTTTGCAGGTCATATGGGCATAAAGCATAACAAGAGACATATTATGCAGAACTTTTATTGGCCTGGGATTTCCAGGGATGTAACAGGGTACTGCAGGAGCTATGAGCAGTGGCAAAAAGTAGGCAAGGCAGGAGACAAGGTCAATGCTCCTTTGATGCCTTTGCCTGTAATTGAGGAGCCATTTCAGAGGGTAGCTATGGATATTGTGGGACCTCTCTGTACCCCAAGCTCCACAGAGAAGAAGTAAATCCTAGTGGTAGTGATAGTGTTTACCACCGTATAATCAACAGACGGATGGTCAAGCCCTGATGACTGAAAGGAATGCAGCAAATATGCACATTGCTGAACGCAACTGTATCAAATAGCAAACCCGCGCCCCCTTTATGGATGTAGAGCAATCGGAAATGTCGCATTTGGTGGTTTTGCGACATTCTGACCATTCGACATGCAAAAATTCAATTACCGGAATCGATCATTGTTGGTTTTGACTGCCGTGTGTTCGGTTATGTGGTGGTAAACCAGTTATGCTACTAGATACTCTGAGGCAGTGGCTCTGTGCTCTATTGAGGTAGAAAATGTAGCAAATGCTTTACTGGAGATTTTCAGCAGGGTAGGTTTCCCAAAAGAAATACTGATTGACAGAGGTTCAATTTCATGTCAGACTAGCTGGCTTGGCTGTGGGAGTGCTGTGGGGTAAAGCACACAAAGACCACTCTCTACCAGACCAAGACTAATGATCTGGCGGAGAGATTAAATTCTACACTGAAGACCATGCTACGGGCATTTGCAGACCAGTTTAAGAGAGAGTGGAACAAATGTTTTCCCCATCTGTTATTTGCCTACACAGAGATGCCCCAGAAATCCATAGGTTTTTCATCCTTTGAGTTGCTGTATGGGCATAGGGTGAGGGGATCTCTAGATATGATTCATGATGAGTGGGAGGGTGAGTGTGAATCCCACAAGGAGTCTCTTGTGGCATATGTCCTAAACCTCAGGACAAGGCTTAGGAAATCATGGGCTTGGCCCAGGAGAACCTGACAGAAGCCCAACAGCAGAAAAAAGGTCTGGCATGGTAGGAATGCTTGAGCCAGAGACTATGCTGTACAGCAGGCAGGTTATGGTTCTCATACATGTCAGACACAATAAGCTGCAGGCAGCTTGGGCAAACCCTTCAAAGTGGTAAGGAAGGTCAGTGATGTTAACTTCCTGGTAGAACTGCTAGGCAGGAGGCAGGAGCACAAACTGTACCATGTTAACATGATGAAACCTTACCATGCTAACATGGTACATCATGGTACAGATTTTGCCATGTTAACATAATGAAACCTTACCATGATAGAGAGGCCTTTGTGCTAATTATTTGCATTAGGAGGCAGGAGGAGTCTGAGAGGGATCCAGGGCTACAGGGAGCCAGCCATCAAAATCCCAAATTACTATGGTGAAGCCTAGGGTTGCAGGCATATGATATGACAATGCAGCACTGTACTGGGGCAGCAATGCCAAGGCAACTGGGATCTCAAGACAGGGTATGGGGTAAGGTATTCCAGATAGGCTCATCCCTCTCAAGCAACATTTCTCAATGGTCACTTGAAATACTAGCTTGAGTCTTCGAAGAGGGGAAGAAGTGTGACAAAAGGAGGTACTGCCAGCACAGCCAACTGGAATGTTGTAAATAATTATATGTCATTTGTGAATATCAAACTAATTTATATAAGATGCTTGTGTTACAAATGTATTAAAATGGTATATCATGTGTATATCAAACTGCTCTGTACAAATGTTTGTGTTGAAAAGCTATTTGTAAAGTGCTTGTGCTTAAAATGTAACCACAGTGTGCCCTACTGGAAGAGAACATAAATGTACATGCACTATTGTAACTGTTTAAATGTATATGTTAACAGAGGAAACCAGATGGTTAACCTCAGTCCAGCAAACTTTAGAAAAATATTTGAAATTAAATCACATTATAGGCTACACCATAAAGAGGCTAGCTCTCAAGTTTTCAATGCTGCTAGAGGCACAAAGTTTGTACTAGGAAGCTTCCTGCATTGTTTTCGGAGTGAACTAATTGCCGCTTTAGAAGCATGAAAGAATGCAATTGTTTTATGACTTCCAGCATCTGCTAAAGATCTGAGTAAAAGCATTTGTCTATATATTTTTACAAGTAGATGCTAAATTCTGCCAGCTGCCAGCAATGGGGGGTTTACCTGTGACCTAGAAGTCAGATGACCAGAAATGATGTCATTCTGCAAGTTATCCCAGCAGTAATATTTAGGTATTATTTTGAGAAGTCTCTCAGTGAGACAGAGCATTCTGCATTCTGTCTTGGACCTGACAACAAGAACCATTCACCACATATCTGCCTTGCTGTATATGAAGCAAGTTTCTTGGAAACAGTATAATTATCTTAGAGTCAGAAATATAATGAAGCTGAGTTTAGATATTTTTCTTTATTTGTGCGAGTTTGTACATTAATATTATTTTCAATATTTCCTGTGGTTTTGAACTCTGATGTCACAGTGAATATATATTTACTATTGTCTTGTTCTTTTATTACTTATTATTAAATATATTTAAACCTTTCATTATGGCTGCTCTGTGTAGAGATATTTAACTTTTGAGAGAACTTGCATATTTATTTGATGACCCTATGTGGGCCACTCCTAACAGCCATGCTCTTGGTCAAACTACAATTTGTATTGGTATTAATATTACATAGTAAAATTGGACACCCCTTGTTAAGGCCCTAAAGTAGCTGATAAGGAGTGACTGGTGGCAGTGATAACTATCTTATAGTCTGGACAGAAGGGGGCATAGCTAGTAAACCTGTGCCAGCCTTTCCCAGGTGTGCATGTGTAAATCAAATCTCCAAGAGTGTTTGTGTGTGTGTGTGTGTGTGTGTGTGTGTGTGTGTGTGTGTGTGTGTGTGTGTGTGTGTGTGTGTGTGTGTGTGTGTGTGTGTGTGTGTGTGTGTGTGTGTGTGTGTGTGTGTGTCACATACTTGAGCAGGGACATGAAGCACTGGTTGTACAGAGAGGGTGCTGGAGGTCTTGGCTAGGTCACTCAGCTGAGATCTCAACTCTATAGCTGTGCCAGTGGGGAGTCTGGAGGAAGAGGGAGAAGCCAGCCCCAGACTGACTGTGGTCTCTGTGTGCTCTTAAGGGAAATTGTACTTGATACAGAGAGGTGCATCTGGAAATACTGTGTGTATACTTGTTATCCCTCCAGTAAACACCCCCCCACAGGTGCAAGTGGTGAGGATTGAGGCTTCTTGGTTATTGGTCCAGTGGTGGGTTATCACAACTTCCATGATAATGTGTTCCATGGCTTTGCATATTAGACTAATCAGACAAATATGTCTGTAGTTTCAGGGGTAGGTTCATGGTCCAGCCTTGTGAAGTGGGATAACCATTGCATTCCTCCATTTTTTGTGATACAAAACCTGTTCTGAGGCTATAGTTGAAAAGTGACTCATGTGGTCCTGACAGATCATGTTTCAAGCTATTTAGGAGGCATCCCTTGTTATTGCTGGGGCCCATTGGGGCTGTATTTTTTGGTTTTAGCACGCATTAGCAGGACTTGTTCCCTGCTAATAGTTGGAGGTTATGATAGTAGGTATTTCATGAAGGAAGACAGGGGGAAGTAGGTGGTGAAGTTTGAGCTGAATTTGTCAGCAAGCAGATTCACTATAACGCTCTGCTCATTGAACGTGGCACCATTCACCACCAGTTTGGCACAGTGTTGTATGCTACCTCTGAGGTTATAGACACAACTGTAGAAGGTCTTGTGGTTATCTTTAGCCTATGAGCCTATCTTGACCTTGTTATTGGCCTTGTATTTAATTAGTCTGCTTAGGTTCATTAGTTTAATTAGAGAGTGTTTATCATTATGGGAGCTGTTTTTCCTGAGTTTAGCCATGACTTTTTTTCTTTGTTATATACCGTATTAAGATTAGGATTCCACCAGTGTAGCTTGTTTTTAGATTTTGTTTTGAGATTACTTCTAATAGGTACAGCAGCCTCTATATAGTCATTTACATAGTTGTACAAGGTATCTGTGAACAATTCAGCATAGGTGGATGTGAACTCAGGGTTAGTATGGACATTGAGTTTTGACAAACTATCACTTAATAGGATGTAGTTTGCTTTGGAACAGTTCCTAACTTTACAGGATTTGCTGGGGTTACCAAGTTGATTCACATTTTGAAGGAGACAGCTTTGTGGTCCAACCTCACCAGTGAGGATGTGACACAGGTTGGGGGGTACAGAGCTCTCTCATATTTGTGAGTACCAGGTCCAGTATAGCTGAATGTCTGGTGGATATGCGCACTATCTGGTCAAGGGTATTTGTATTAGTAAAGTCCAAAAATTGCTGTGCCTGTGAGTTTGAGGCAGTGCATATTTCCCAGTCTATAGAGGGATAGTTAAAGTCTACCAATGATAGGGTGTTTGGTTTAATGGTGAGTGTCTTCAGTAGGTCTAGGTAGGAGCTGTGGAATTCTTGAGACATAAAGGGTGACCTATAGCTTGCTAGGATATGGTATGGGACTTTGTCTTTGGTGATTTGTACATGGATAAACTCCAGGGCATTGTCCTGTTTAACCAACCTAGAGGTATTCTTGTTAATGCAGATTGAGACTCCTCCACCTTTTGTCCTTGTCTGTGTGGCTAATGGTCTAAATATGTGGAGGCACTGAAGCCTTGTAATGCAGGAGTACTTTCTGTGGATATAAAACATGTCTTAGCAAGGGCACAGATGTCTATATTCTCCAGAGTGAGAGCGCTTGTAGGGTGTGGAGTTTCTTATTTAGGCTCCTAGCATTGAGCAGTAGCATCTTTAGTTTTCTTTGGGTTTTATTTACTGTGTTGGTAGGTTTGTCAATTTCTTTATTGCCTAAAAAAGGCTCTAAGGGGTGGGTAAAGTTGTAGCCAGTATTCAGAAACCTAGCAAGGAGAGGCGCAGACCATCCTTTGCAAAGTGACGTGGTTTGTTAACCATGTCTTTCCATGCTGACAAATATTGAATCTCCCTGAAAAGATTCCAGAAACTAATCCAATTATTGAAGTCAGTCATCTTTTGCTCATACTGTGGCATAATTCTTGGTGAAGGTAGAATGATGCACAATGCAAGGCACATACCTTCCTGAGACAGAGATTCAGAGAGATCAATAAAGTCTTCTTCATGCAGTCCAGAGAGATACATCTCAGGTCATTAACACTCATACAGACTATGATAGAATAATACCAGCACCTGTGGTGTAGTGACTTCAGTGAGTACATATCTTGTGGATCCTGGCTCCAGATAAGCAACTAACTATTATCTTCTCCTTTTTGAGTCTGGTCAGTGGAGCATGTGTGTGTAGCACAATGTACTCCCCTATAATAAGACTCCCAGATAATGTGCTTGCTTGCCTTACATGCTTTGATCTCGGGGTTCCATTAGGTGTAGGCATATATGTGGTATTTGGTGTTGCTTTTGGTGAGTGCTTTAGAGATTGCTGAGGATATGCTTTACTGCTGGCTTTGGAAATTGTGTATCTGTGTTGTTTGGATCTGTGTTTGGCTGGGCTACTGTAGGTCATGGACTGGGTTATACAGAGCTCTCCTTAGGTGGTTTCTGGGGTTTGAAACTAAACTAGGTTAGCTTGGGCAAAGATATGACAGTAGTGCTGTGTACCATGCAAACTAACTGCTCTAAGTTTGTGTACAATGGCTTTGTTTTAGTCACAGTAAGTTACAGATTTCAGTCCTATGGGATAGTTTTATAGATATCATTTACTATCTAGGTGTTTGTGTCTATACAGGGCACTGCTAAACTTTTAATTTAAACACCAAAAAGATTTCTTGAGAGTGTCATGCTACTAAAAACACTTAAACAAACAGCCAGGAAAAGGCAACTTCAAGTATTAAGGACCTTTAAATGATTTAATGGCAAAATCAACAAATCAACATTAAAAAAAGGCAGCAGCACTCTAAAATGGTTAACTGAAGTGGGGACTGGGGCAGACACACAAAAAAAAAAAACAGGAAAAACAGTAGCAACGTTAACAGAAAGGCACTAGAATGCAACTTGAAGCAGGTAAATGATAAACAGAACAAAGACTCTAGCAGCAAAACTGAAATATAACAGCTGTACAAGTACTGAAGCACACACCCTGCAGCAGAATTCACAATGCTACCACTACTGCAATCTCACCACAGACTAAGACACCAAAATATGCAGAAATTCACCAGTAAGGCTGTAACATTAGGACAGTCAGACCCTGAAATTACTAAGGAGACATAAGCAATGCACTATCATTAGTTGTAAAAGAGATAGTGTAACAGTCAATCTGTTCTGGGAGCCTACTTTTGCAAAGCAATAAGATAAGAAAGAGATATTCAGAGGAGGGCCATGAAATGATGTATTTTATGTACCCAGCACTGTACAGAGAGAAAGTAAAGATTTGTATTCTTGATAAAAAGGAAAGGGAAAGAGATGAAATCTGTATTTACTACAAATTAATCAACACAGCACAAGAAGTTAACTTTTTTTTCACAAGAAGAGTGACAGGACAAGGTATCACAGTGTGAAAACGTAGGATGGATGGCTCAGAGGAAATGGAAAAAGTGTTTTATAAAGCCAGGATGATTGGAGCACTGGAGAGTCTTTCTAGAGAGATTTTGTTGGGTCAAAACTGTGAAGAGATTGAAGAGTGCCTGTGACATGACTGAATCAGTTGTTGGTACTTATCACAATTAATGCTCTGCGTAGATTTTAACTCAGTTTTGCAGATACAATTTAATGCTGCCCTACTATAGTTTGTCACTTTACCCGCTATTGCACTTTTTTTTTTCATAATTTTGATATACTGTTAGAAAAATGAAGTTCATTTTGCTACTTTTACCCCTCTAAAAAGGCTTCAGTCTGAAATAATTTATCCAGTTAATAAACATTCAGTCACTAAACAGGAACAGAAATAAGTGGGCTAAGTAGATCAAGTTGTTCATAGAAATATTAATTTTTATGCCTATGATGCTAATAACATCATCCAATCACTTAACTGACTGAAGCACGGAAGAAAATCAACCACCCCTTAAGATCTTTTACCTCGGCTATGCCAGAGTAGAGCGCACTGGCTTCTAACATCATCTGTGCATGGTAAACTACAGTATCATGCCACTTGTCATTGTGGAAACTAAAGAGGCTGTTGAGGAAATAGAAGACGCAGATGAGCTGTTTTTGTCAATTACACTGCAAAAAAAAAAATGTCTGGGTTTGCTGATAAATATATGTCTTTTCTTCGGGTACGACAACAAAAATAACATAAATGTATATGTGTTTAGAATAGCCACATAGGTGTTTTGTTTCTTATACTGTCAGAGCATGAAGTAATTAAAAGATGACTGCAAAGTTACAGTATTTTACCAAAACCTAAAACAAAAGAGACATGAAAAAAAAAGACATTTTGCATGTCTCAGATTTTGGGGATTTGTTAATGAATGATAGGCAAGCCTGTCGTTGGCTTCTTGAACAAAAACTGTTGATTGCTTCTGCTTTGGAGGTAAAATAAGTTCACAACAAAGTGGCAGAATGGTAAGGCCCATGGGATATATGCAAATGGAGACAGTTTTTCAGTTTAAAAGAGGGAAAACTCTAGCTTAGCTGGGTTTTTCTTGCAGTTTTTACAAGTGGTTTGTCTGTGTGACCATTTACCCTTTAGTTTACATGTTACTTTTCACGCACATTAACATTTATGAGCATCAGCTGGGTTTAAAAATCCTGTGTTTCTGAAGTATAGCGAAACGATTTGCTTGTGTTGTACTGAAAAGATTAATAAAAAGTCTGAAACACGTATGTCCACAGCCAGTGAGATTTGTTTTTATTGGTCTGAATGTAATCATATATAAAGACTTAAAAAGTAAAAAACTCATGGGTATTCAAAAGCTATGCAACTGAAACACAATGTCCTTAAGGGGTCACTTGCCTGTATCCCAAGAGCCTCCATTACAGGAGGTTGAAGGTATCACACAGTGAAAAATCTAGCTTGATGTTTTTCTTACAGTTTTTACTGAATGTGTATGCACCCCCCATACCTACATACATAAACACACATAGGGGCCAAATCAATTTTGAATTCTATGCAAAATCACTTAGATGGCTACTTTTGCTGTAACTGATACCTTTTTAAAAACATGGTAGAAGAACTGATAGCAATCCCACTCATAATCCTTTTTTCCAGTATGTCTTAACTATCACATTAACTTTGTAAAGTATGGTAACTGAATACATGGGCAAAGTATGTAGGGCAGCCTCAAGTCGTACATGGCACACAGACACACACACACACACACACACACACACACACACACACACACACACACACACACACACACACACACACACGCATAGAGACTGAAAGAGGCATAGCTGTATATTTGCATCTGTGTTCCTAAAGTTCATATTTCAGTCTGTTCTGCTTATCTCCTGATCCAGTACAGTTTCTATGAAGTCTTTCTGAGTCACTGCTTGGCTGTGCTTAACAAAGGCATTATTGTTCTTTTCTTTTTTCGTCTAAGTCTTATTCTAGGAACCTATTCAGAAGGCATCTTGTTTTCCACAAAATGTTCTTTATAGTGTCTTTACAGATTAATCTGCTATAAAAATGGTCTGATTCAGTGTTTCAATTGCAGTTCTGAAGAAGACTGCAGTAAGAGCTATAAGTGAAATTCAGGGCTGCCTTCTAAGTTCCAGATAACCTTTTAAGTAATTTGAAAATATAAATGTGTATTGTCTGACGCTTTAGAAATGTTTAAGGAGTTTACCTCTTGTGACCTAACACCTGTAGGAATGTATTATGGACTTCAGTAAAGAGTCCATTAATTATCAGCATGCAACACATGTGAAACTCATATCTGCTCCAAGTCATACTGAGTAAGTAACATAGCTCTTCAGCAAAAAAAGAATACCTTTTCAGTTCAGCAGTTCGGTTACTATAATTGTTTTCTATTTTTCTTATTCCTTTTCAAACAGAAAACATTTTTCCATTAAAATGTGCAATGCAAACCATTCTATTTTTGAGAGAAAACATGAGTTCCAGATAACCTACTCAGGCAGAGATGAGCTATAAAACTGAATGCGCATTAAAATAACTTCATAAAAATATCAAGAAATTCCATTTAACTATATTATACTTTATATTTGTCTTTCTTTCTTTACCTTTTCATTAGGCTCCATGTCCATTCCCAAGTTCTTCTTGGTCTTAATTATTCAAAACTAACATTTATCTTACTAATCTTCAATTTCATGTATGTAAAGTCAAATCAGTTCCACAGCTGTAATATATTACATTTGTTTATCATGATCATCATGTTATTGGACTATATAAGATGACTAAGTCATTTCTGTAATGCATATGTTTGTACTTTATATATGTCTTCTGTGCCTATGGTCTGCCGTCCACATCAGAGCTGGAAAGGATCTCAAGACAAATTCACTTACCAATACACAAACAAACTGCCAGTCATATAGATAGCCAGATAGATAAGGGATTGTTTCCCTCTTATTCAGAGGAGCTTAGAGAACATTAACACACAAACTTCAGACATACAACATTCCATCAAAAGGGAAATATTTCCAAACATTTGCTAAAATACAAGTCATAGACATAGATTATAAGTGAAAGATTTGTTCAGCAGATGGTTTCCATTGTGTTGCTTGGGACTGATATTCATATTGTGTAATATGCAATGTGAGACATGGATAGGACACAACCATGCACAGGGCTGTAGCAATTCATAGCCCAATACTGTGCCTAGAGGAAATGTACACAATGAAATACATATGAGTGACCACATAATAAAATACAAATGAATGCACATAGGAAAATAAAATCATAATGACATGCAAACATGTATAACATGGTTGTGAGTTGTAGTCATATATGGAAGAAGTTCAGCACAAGTCTAACGATACTATGAATGAACAAACCGTGTGGAAATACTTGAGTTACGGATGGATAAAATGTTTGAGATCACAGCAACAGTTGTGCACCAACATATTTTATTTAGTACTGTCAGGCCATGTCCTTTAATGCAGTGAGACATCAGGCAGCAATAAAAATGGCACCAGCAGTGGATAATGTTTCACAGTTTCATAGTTTCACAACTGTTTCCTTGTAGATCGTGATGCATGGATCTTGGTTGACGTGTATCATCCACAAGCAGAGTCTACAGGAATGCATGACCTTCCCATCCCTGGGGATACCAAGGTATGCACACCACACACAATCCTAACCACAGGGATCTTTCAAATACCAACTCAGGAGGCATTCATTATGTCACAAGCCTCTGTCTGCAGAATACTTAGCAAGTTTCTTGAAGTCCTGCTTCCACATGTGTATGAGCATATCTGATAACCTAACATATTGGAGGAGAGAACCTCCACTATCTGTGGCTATCCTGGCTTTACCTGCCTTCCTACTGAGACTACTTTCATGTCGCAGTAAAGGCTCAAATTGGCCCACAGTCACAAGCCAATCCATGAACTACCAGTTAAGAGTGTAGTACACATGGAATTATAATCAATGAGTCTTCCCAGCAACTAGGTATTTAAAATGGCTCACATATATGCCATTTGCATCAGCTGTTTTGCTGCCTCTTGTTTCCTGCAAAGTGATATTATGCAGGGCCATCTAGTTGATAGCTGTGGGCACTGTAACTAAATGAAACTCATGCAGCTACTTAATAAAGCACAAATATGTAGTATCCCCCCACACCCACAGACATATGTCTCTGCTGTGTTTCAGGTGATGCTAGATACCTGCTATAGACCTAAATAATGACACTCACATGAAGCTTACAGATCACTGGCTAACTGCATTACAATCACTGCACATGCAGAAGCAAAAAAAAAAAAACATAACCGAGTGTGTATTCAGTCAGCACAAAGCATGATTTCACTTCCTTGTTATGTTGGAGGGACACTGCAGTATAAACCAGCCACAGTCTGCTAGATGTTTGTAACATGTCCCATGATACATAATATGATCATAAGGAAACAGGCAAGCCAAGTCCTTAGTATGGGTACAGTAGGACCACAAATATACACCAGTAGCTTAGAAGTTTCTGCAATGGCATCTTCTCTTGGTGGTGAGACTGAAAAGAGCAAGCATCAGCCACACAGCAGTCCCCCAAACAGCAAAGGGTAGAGTACACAGCATTACAGACAAAATGGTGATGTTTAATCCAGAACTATGGGCCGTGATGAGCATGCAGTGACAGTATAGTGTCAATCAGAACAAATATAAATCATGCCATGTTAATGGAAGGTTGTGCTTGACAGTGCATGGTCTAGTCAGACTCTGCATCAGGTATTTCCACATACACCACACAAGATGGAGGGTGCTGTGTGTCACAGTCATTATCATGTGTACAAGTGCTGATGGACATAATTACATTTTATTTGCACTCAAACTGAGTGGAGGAAGCATGGTAGAGGAGTGGGAGACAGGGGTCTCATGGTCTCATTGAGTATTCTTTGATAGAAATGACATCCTCCTTTGACAGGGATGAGGTGTTACAATGACTGTGGCCTGAGGCTACTATGATGCGTTGTTCTTGTAGGACTCAAGGTCTTCCATGTCAGGGATAGTGTGCTATTAAATAACTGGAGAGAGTCAGCTGGTGATGTGTCCAACCAATGATATTTGTGTGTTGTCACTACCCTGGACAAGGAGTGGTACAGTGTTATACCTTTCCTGATACAAACGATGACCATGTACCCTATAATGGCCACCCTATACAACCACCCCAGATACATATATACATTACCTCAACTATGGATATCGCAGCCAGTCTGGAAAGATATGGCCTTTACACAACACTATATTAAAGTGGAAATGGAAGTAGCACATGCTTCTGTAGACCTCATAAAGTCAGTCATGACATTGTTTGTGGACTCTGTGTCCTCATTCAGCTGCTAATAGTGCTAGACAGTATTCTTATTTATGCCACACAACAGAGCAGTTAGCTCCATGAAGGACTGAGTAGTAGCCATCTGTATCTGGTAATATTTCTACACATCTGCTGATTGAGCCCAAGTGCTACACATATATCATGGGCCAACTATGACCAGTAATGGCATTAGGCAGTGGGCACCACATGTGTGATTGTGCTGTAGGGATGTACCTACATCAGTATTCTTTCACTGCTGCAGCTGTAGATGGAGCATTGTTGGTACTCACAGTCATGGTAATGCCATCCCCCATTTTGTAGAGAGAGCATTCAGATTGTACAGTCTCAGGCTGCTGTCTAAATAAGCCTACAACTTCACCCTTTACTGCTGGTGGTTGTCTACCCAGGACCGATACAGAGAGTGCTAACTGTGACTCTGGAATTTTGCCTGTACACTATTATCAACCCTTGTATGGGTGCAGACATCAGCCTGTTATCGTCTCCTAATCCTCCCTGGTAGACTCACATCCTCCTTTGACAGGGATGAGGTAACAGTGGTTTGGCGTGTGACTAGACAATATAAGAAATGCCAGTATGAATGTAGCTATCTGTACACAAACTATATCCCTGTGGCATGCTAAGGATGCTCATGCAAGAGGAAAAGTACAGCCCAGACACTATCATGCTGACATGGCCAAACACTCAATATCACAATGAGAAAGCATAAGTGGAGAATGCTGGGGTCAGCCAACACTCCATATGTGTAGTAGTGCTAGAAGAACTGCAGTAGTATGTGGAACTAACAAGGCACATCCTGCCAAACACATGGGAGTCAAACCATCCTGATGCCAGTGACTCCTTCTCCTCCTACTCCTTCTATTAGTACCATTGTCCTCCTGCAAGGACATCACAATCTAATCCAAGTTTTAGCATTACTGCCCCTTCTGGTCCCCCCACCCGATTAGCTGACCTGTGTGCTACTATGGAATATGCCTTTGCCTTTGTGTAGTATATCATAGGTTCATAGGTTCATAGGTAGGTACTAGGCTGTTGGCCCAAGGGTCTAAATAACCCTAGCCAACAAGGTTCCCTGGCTTATGCCACCCAAGAAAGTTAATTTCCTGTGCCCCTGTCAAGCAGAGCCACAGAAGTGATCCCCAGGGTGTATTTCCTATTTCCCATCCACTCATCAAGATTTTTCTTGAAGAGTGCTAATGAGGAACTTTGCCTGACATAGATGGGTAGCTTGTTCCAGGGTATAGGAAGTGTCTGGGACAGGAATCTATCCCTCCAGTATGTCCTATTTATTGTGGTGACAAGGTTTAGGTCCCTAGAGCTTGTAGCTCGTTGGGATTGGGATCTTTACGTGCAGCATGTCCAACAGCTCTGGGTTTAACATAGCTTTATATGTTAGGCAGAGATCTCCTTGAAGTAGACGATATGCTACAAAGTAAAGCTGGAGATTTTTTGAGACGGTCAGTGTAGGGCATCTGTTTGAGGCCAGTAATTCTCTTTATGAGGTACTTCTGTGGCCATGTCTTGTGAGGTACATTCCAAAAGGGGCATTGTACTCTATAATGGGTCTAATGAGTGCTGAGTAGAGGGGAACAATGATCTCTTTTTCATGGATGAGAACCCTTTTGTGATGAGGTGTGCCACATAGAAGGATTTCCTGACTACTGTGTTTGATGTGATTATCAAAGGAGAGACTACTGTACACCTGGGTCCCAAGGTCTCATATCACACATTTGCCATTAAGTAGACTGCCATTTATGTGGTAGTTCATGGGTACAGGGTTTTTACCAAAGGGGATGACAATGCACTTTTTTGGCATTGAGCTTGAGGCCATGCCTTTGACACCAGGCATCTGTCTCAGTGAGGCCCTTCTGTAGGATGTCCACATCATTTGGGGACTCGACTATGGCTCCTAGTTTGCAGTCATCTGTGAACTTCATTAGCCAGAGGCCTTCTGTGTTAGCCTGTACTTCAGAGAAGTACATACCAAACAGGAGAGGTCCCAGGACTGAACCCTGTGGTACTCCACTTGTCACTGGTTTGAAGTCAGATCTGGAGTCTGCAACTTTTACAGTGTGGGTTCTGTCAGTGAGTCAGTTGTCAACCCATCTTGTGATGTAGGGATTTATACCTAGTTTAGTGAGTTTAGCTATAATTCTAGAATGGAGGATGGTGTCAGAAGCCTTGGTGAGGTCAAGATAGGCTGTGTGAACCACCTTACCCTCGTCTATGGCTTTGGTGACTGCCTCAAAGAAGTCGATCAGGTTCAGAAGGCATGATCTGCCTTTCACAAACCTGAACTGGGTGACTACTCTATCATTGCTGCAATGTGTACTTCTGCCCAATCACAACAGTAATATGAAAAACTATTGTCTGCAATACCTGGCCCCCTGAAGTATGATGATCATCTTCTCTCCCTTATGAGCATAATCCGTGGGTCCTGAGTGCCTGTAGCCTCTGCCATTCTCTGTGTCCTCTGGGCATGTTGATACCTGAGAAAGCAAGGGACATAGCTATAGTCTGTATATTGCTGGGGCTAGTAGGATAATACTTGCAGATAAAGGGGTAAACAAGCTATATCATACTGTTATCAAGGGACAGATACAAAACACGTATTGTTGATGCACCTGCCACACAAGCTCAGAGATACTGTCTGCAGGAGCTTAACCTCTCAGTTAGGAACTATATCTGTATGGGATAATGGAAGTACTCACTACTGACAATTCTAGGGTGATATTTTAGGAAGCACGAGTGGCACAGTTATTCAGTGCTACTGTGGGAGGGATGGTTTACCTTCATTTTGTCGAGAATGGTATGTGCGATCATGCGTTTGTGCGACTCGACAGAACAAATTACAGAACACTTCCAAGGACAAATGTCGAAAATGGTTTGAAGGAAAACCACTTTCAACATTTGTCCATGTGTTTGTATGGCATAGTGCATTCGCATTATAGCCATTCAAATCTCTGTGAGTCGGCATTGTGGGTTTTTGCTGTGTCTTTTCGATGTAATCATGTCAGACAATGGACACACGGCCTAATGAAGGTAAACTGGAAGGGATACATATGTATAGGTATAGTGCAGTTGCATTCAATACCAAACAGTTCTATGTACTGATCACAGCACAGCATAACTTCTCCATAAGGGTAGTCATGAATGCATAGGCATGGGTACAGTTTATGTACACATAAGACATGCAAGTACATACTCATTTATTGCTACCTTTAGATACAATGTAGTCATAGGATCATAGGAGGTTACTAGGCTAATGGCCCTAGAACCTTTTTAAGCCTAGCCATTCATGCTTCAGTTTTCCCAGTTATCAATGCCCATGAGCTAGAATGGCTTGATATATGCCTATGCCTTTGGACATCTACAAACTGCCCATGTCCATAAGGGCCACAGGCTACAAGCTAGTGGTGAATCTGTGATTTCCTATCCATTGGTCCAAACAACATTTGAATAGGCTTAGGGAAGAGGTCTGTTTCACATGAAAGGGGAGTCTGTTCCAGAGACGGGGTAATCTCTGGGATGCACACTTGTTCCTTCAACATGTTTTGTTTATGTCACAGATAAGGTTTAGATCATTAGATCGGATTATTACAGTGCTATTTGTTTTGTGAATGTGTAGCAGATCCATCAGGGCTGGTTCAGAGAATGCCTTGTAGGTTAGGCATAGATCGCCCCTCATTAGTCTGTAGGAGACCGAGTACAGAGACAGGGCTTTGAGACAGTCCCAATAGGACATATTATTTACACCCTGTATTCTTTTAGTCAGGAACCTCTGTGACAGCTCCAGCTATTGCAAATGCCTGGTCAGGTACATGCCAAAGGGTGCATTGTACTCATTTATTTGTCTAATGAGGGCTGAGGTAGTGGAACTTATGATCTCCTTAGATATGAATGCCCTGCCCTTACTTATAAGTTGCACCACATAGAAGGATTTTCTCACTACCATGCACATGGTGATCAAATTTCAGGTTACTCTCAAGCTGAGTTCCCAAGTCCCTTACCACTGGATCTACACTCAGGGAAGTGTTATCAGTGTTGTAATTTGCGGGATCGGTCATCTTCCCAAAGGGGTATGATTATGCACTAGTTTTGCATTGAGTTTTAAGCAATGGTTCTGCCACCAGCTATTTGTCTGTGTCAGATCTTCCTGGAGGATATCTACATCTTTGGGGGATTCAATGATTGCACTCAGCTTGCAGCCAGAAGCTCTCTATATTTGCCTTGACTTCAGAGAAGTATATTCTAAACAGGAGAGATTCCAGTACTGAGTGGTGTGGGACACCAATAGTAACAGGCCTCTTTTTGGAGGTGGATTCCCTCACTCTAACTTCATGTGTCCTGTCTGTGAGCCATTTGGCTATCCATCAGGTGACATAGGGATTTACGCCTAAATTTGTGAGTTTGTCTATAATATCTGAGTGAGGTATTTTGTCAAATGCCTTTGTCAGGTCAAGGGAGGCAGTATTTACCATTTTGCCCTCATCCGTGGCTCTGGTGACCTTCTTGAAAAAGTCTACCAAGTTTAGTAGACATGGCCTGCCCTTGATGAAACCATATTGGGATGGGTCCAGCTTTTGAAGATATCTTTGTTTATCAGGTCCACAATGATTCTTTCCATGCCTTTGCATATAAGACTAGGCAAGCTTAAGAGTTTGTAGCTCCAAGGGTCTGTTGATGGTCTGCCTTTGTGTAGAGGGATAACAGTTGTAGTCCTCCATTACCTAGGGATGAAGCCTGTCTGGAGGCTGTGACTGAATAGAGATTCTAGTGGGCCTGACATGTCATGTTTCAAGCTATTTAGGAGGCATCCTGAGATATTATTAGGACCCATTGACTTAGTGTTTTTTAGCTCTGGAGAGTACAGTGAGGACCTGTTTTTTTAGTGATAGCTGGTGGAGAAAAGGAAGAGGGTATTTTCTTGGGGGGAACCTGGGGATGACAGACAGGTGAAACTAGAGCTAAATGTATCGGCTAGCAAATTTGATATATCCCTAGGTTTGGTATGAGAAGTTCTATTTACTATTAATTCAGCACACTATTTGGTGTCCCATTTAAAGTTGCGTACATAACTGAAAAATGCTTTAGGTTATCCTTAGCCTGGGAGACTATTTCTGCCTAAAAGATTGGTTTGGTCAACTTAACTAGTCACCTGAGTTGCTTGTTGAGACCGATGAGGGAGTTTTTTTTTTGCTTTTTGGTCATAGCCATTCCTACTTTTGGACAGGATTTTCTTTCTTTCTTTTGTTATAAAACCTATTTATACTGGAGTCCACTAAGGGGGCTTGTTGTTGGAATTTGTCCTAAGTTTACTTCAGTTTAGTACTGCTGTTTCTGGGCAGTTATTTACATGCTTGTATAGGGTTTCTGTAAACTCTTCTGCATAGGCCACCATGTTCTCTGAGTCTAGGGGAGCTTGGAATTTAGCTATGCCTTCACTTAATAGGAAGTAGCTACCCTTGGAAAAGTTGTTAAAAGTTCTGGGCTTTGCTGGGAGTTCAGCCTTTATATTTATTTCATGGGTTACTACTTTGTCATCTGATCTGACCAATGAGGACACTACATGGGGGGGTGCAAAGTTCCCTCATCTTTGTGAGTACCAGATGCAGGATATTTTTACCCCTAGTAAATGTGCAGACTAGCTGTTCCAGAATATTTGCACTGACAAAATCCAGGAATCTTTAAACTTGCAGGTTAGTACTTGTGTATGTATCCCAGTTTATGTTGGAATAGTTGAAAGCACCCATGAATACAGTGTTGAGTTGAACTGTGAGTGACTCCAGTACATTCAAGTCTATGGTATGGTTATCCTAGGTCATAGACAGGGACCTATAACAAGCAAGGATATGATACTGGATTTACCTAAGGTTAGTTGGACATGGAGTAGCACAAGCATATCATATCATATTGACTAATTTTGATATGTGCTTACTTTTAATTAGGTTTAATACACCCCCACCTCTTATCCCTTCTTGTGCAGTTGCTGGTCTAAATGTGGGGAAGGCACTTTAGCCTTGTACTGCTGGAGTGCCTTGCATGGCTTTAAACTATGTGTCAATAATTGCACAGATGTCAACACTCTCCAGAGTGAGGAGTGCTTTCAGGGAGTGGAGTTTCTTGTTGAGATTCCTAGCATTGAGCAGTAACACCTTTTGTTTAGCCTGTGTAAATTTACCATGTTGAAAGATTTATTGGATTAGCATTGTCTAAAAAAAGGCAGTAAAGGTGTGAATGATGTTTTTGCCGATATCCAAAAGCCTAGTGGGGTCAGGTGCAGACCATTCCTGGCAAAGCAGTGTGGCCTGAGGATCATGTCCTCCTAAGCTGAGAAATATTGGACCCCCCATAGAATAACACCAGCAGCTAAGCCAATTGTTAAAATCAATCATCTTCAGTTTATATTGTGGTATCAGCCTTGGAGAAGGTAGAATGCTGCTCAGTGCTAAGCTCATACCTGTCTAGGACACATAGTCTGAAAGCTCCATCATGTATGTCTTCATATAGTCTAGGGAGGTACATCTCCAGTCATTAGCACCCACATGGACTATGATAGTCATACTGGTACTTGTTCAATTTCCTGAATGTGTGATTTCGCAGATTCTTGCTGCTGATACGAAACCGGCTGTGACTGTCTCCTTGCTCAGTGTGGTGAGGGGGACATCAGTGTATCTCACAATAAAAGTCTCCAATGACCAATATATTGGGTTGTGTGACAGTTTTCCTTAAGGACTTAGAGGCTGAGACATTGTGAGATCTGGTTGCATGCATCCTGGGGAATATTGTCTTTGTAGAGTGTTTAGGAGGTTGTAGAGGGCAGTGTATGGGAGGCCTTTGAGATTTGGGTAGATTGCATTTAATAGCCTCAGCATATGTGAGTTTATGTGTGTGATCCATAGTAGGTGTTGTATGTATATGTGTGTTACTAGCAATCTGTTTAGAGATAACAGTGTCTGTGAGAGCTTTACCTCCAAAGACTAGTGTAATTACATTTTTGGATACTGTGTCAGTCTGCTTAAGAATAAGATAGTTGCCAGTAAACATATGACACTTGCTATATTTTCTCAAAATGCCTATGTCCACCAAGCTGGCTGCAGAGACAACAGTAGGAAAGTACACTTCCATGGTTGTGGATCCTGTTTATTTGTGATCTGTGAGAGGTGGTGCAATTGGGGTTTAAAGTTGTTGGGCTAGGAGGAGAGGTCTAAGATTGATCTAAAACAAAAATCTTGGGGTAAATGCTTCACAGCAGGCATCTAGCAGCTCTACACTCAGCTAGATACTTGAGAAAATAGCAGAGGAAGTTTTATATGGGAATCTACACTGTTAGGTGCCTGGTTCTGCAAAACACTGTTGCAAAACAAAAAAAAAGCAGTAGAAATGTAATAAATGAGGCTCAGATCCAGCAGCAATTCACAATTCTCTACAATCATGAGTTATAATACAAGACTAAGGCTTCCAGATCAAGTAAAATACAAACAGTAAAAATCATCCGAAATTAAATAAATGAGGCTCAGATCCTGCAGCAACTCAGAATTCTCCCACTACTATGAAAGATACTACAAGACTAAGGTCTCAGATCAAGTTAAAAATGTAAATAGTTGACATTTGGTTAAAATAAGGAAACATACAGTAAAGAACAATACACCAGTCAGATTAACACTCTGAATATTGCACTGTGCACTAGCTGAAATGAGATTAGATAAAACAGAAAATACCTTGAGTTTAAAGAGTCTAATGGGAGTGCCTTATCAGTTTGAGCTATCAAAGGCCAGTAGAAATAACACTGGGAGGGGCTTGCAAACTCTAATTTACAGTAGAGACAGGCAGCTAGGAAGACACCAAATGTAAAAGAAGAATAAGAGTTGGGTGGGTAGGTGGAAACAAATCCAAAAATCAATGCAAACTGCAGTTTTAAACTCATAGCTCTTGCAGGTGAAGAATGTAGGTGAATACCATAAATAAGAAAACTATTTATAAATTCATAGGTGTTTACTAGGCTAATGACCACAAGGGCCTTTTTAAGCCTAGCCATACATCCCAAATCTCTGACAAGTTCTGGTACCCTTGATAAGTATAAGCAGTGGCTAGGGAGATGAAACATTTACAAGCAGGGGCCTGGGAGATGAAACATTTACAAGCAGGGGCCTGGGCGAAAAACCATTTACAGGCTGCCTATGTCCATTAGACACAGGTGCCAAACCAGGGATGAATTTCCTGTTCCCCATCCAATTGTCAAGTTACGCTGGAATTGGGTTAGGGAGGAATTCTGTTTCACATGGATGGGAAGCCTGTTCCAGAGATGGGGTAGTCTCTGGGATAGATACCTGTCTCTCCAGCAGGTCTTATTTATATCACAGGCAAGGTTTAAGTCTTTAGAATGGGTAATTCTGGTGTTGTTTGTTTTGTGAATATGCAGGAGGTCCATCAGAGTGGGGTCTAATGATGCC
This sequence comes from Protopterus annectens, assembly GCF_019279795.1. Lineage (NCBI taxonomy): Eukaryota > Metazoa > Chordata > Ceratodontiformes > Protopteridae > Protopterus > Protopterus annectens. The sequence goes on from NC_056746.1 coordinate 956,161,216, forward strand.
TTGTATGACAGGCATATATCTCCCCTTAACAGCATGTAGGAGACAGAACACATGACAGGGCCTTGAGGTGGTCTTCAAAGACATGTTATTTATACCCTGTATTCCTGTAGTAAGGAAACCCTGTGGATGTTCCAGTTGTTGGATATGCCTGGTTAGGTACATACCAAAGCAGAAATTGTACTCAATGATAGGTCGGGTGAATGCTGAATACAGTGGAACGATGACTTACTTAGACCTAGATGCCATACCTTTGTTTATAAATTGCGCAACATAGAATGATTTCCTCACTTCTGTAGACAAGTGATGGTCAAAGGCTAAATTACTGTCAATGTGTGTCCCCAAGTCCCTGACTACTGGGTCTTAGGGGTGTGTTGTTGATATGATATTTACCAGGATGACTTCCCAAAGGATACTATTATGCATTTCTTAGCATTAATTTTAGTCCATAGCTCTGACACCAGTTGTTTGTCTGTGTCAGCCCTTCCTGGAGAACATTTGTGTTGGTATGGGATTCAATGACAGATCCTAATTTGCAGTCATCAGGAAATTTAGTCAGCTAGAGGCCACTGACATTGGCCTTGACTTCAGGGAAGTAAATACCAAAAAGCAGTGGTCCCAGGACTGATTCCTAAGGCACTCCACTTGTGACTGGCCTCTTTTAGAGGTGGCCTTTCTATTTCTAACTTCCTGGGTACTGTCTGTGAGCCAGATGGTTATCCACTGGGTGACGTAAGGGTTTGTACCTAACCTCTTGAGTTTGTTAATGCCCAAATGGCGTATTGTATCAAATGCCTTTGCCAGGTCAAGGAAGACAGTGTGAACAATTTTGCCCTCCTCCATTGCTTTGGTGATCATCTCAAAGAGCTCCACCAGACTGAGTAGGCATGACCTGCCCTTGATGAAACCAAATTGTGTTTGGCCCAGTGTCTGGAGGCTTACTATATCATTATTGATTGGCTTTTATGTGAAAGGTTTGCCTCCACTGACATTGTGTAAATATATCTCTCACATACCATGTCAGTTTGTTTGAAAATTAACTGGCTGCCAGTCAACATAAGGCAATTTTTACATTACCTCAAGATGCCCATATTCACCAAGCTGGTAACAGAGATAGTGGGAAAGTTCATATCCATGACAACAGACCCCTTTTTATTGATTATACAGTTGGAGTGATAATATAAAGCAATGCCAGGAGTAACTAGTTTGCAACTCTGGGGGCAGTCCTTGTCATTGCAAACTAGTTGTCTTGTGTGCAGCTAGGTATTGGTGAAATTTCAATTGTGCTTTTACAGGAAAAAATGTCACTCAAGGTGTCTGTGTCTATATAGGGTACTACCAAACACTTGAGGAGAAACTAATAAGTAGATCCTGATGAATCATGTACAAATCAAGCAGTACTTACTGAGAAGAAAGAATTAGCTTGTCAAGAATGATGAAAAGAGGGAAGTCAAGTGAATGGCTACTGCCTGGCTACTACTAGTGCTGGTCTCACCACAGTTTCAGGATTGCTGTAGCCTGAATAGCAACCAGAGCAATCAGGAATGTCAAGCACAGACACTCACTGCCTAACCAAAAACAGTCAGGAATCAATGCACTATGTTCTTCTCTTACCGGGAGCAAAATATAAGCACACATCCCAAGTTGCCACATATGAAGCAATTAAGAGGCTTTTTGGTGATCAGCAGTCTCCAGGAATAATTTTCCTATGCTCCTTCTCTCACTAGGAGCAAAACAGAAGCACTAATCCCAAGATGACTAATGAGAGGCAGAATGTGGGCTGTCCAATAATTGGTGGTCTTGGAATAGATGCTGCAAATTTTAAAGGTAAGATGGAAAAAATGGTTAATATCCTAAGAGCTACTGTATTCACTAAGCAGTTAGATATGAAGGTGGGGGGGGGGTAACTAAACTTTAGCTATCGGAGAGCCACTAATTTTAAAAGTGCAAGATAGATTGGAAGGGGGTGGGAACTTTGGATTCTGATTCTATGGAATACAGTGGGACAGCCAATAAATTTAAACAGTTGAAAGGGTGTGATTTCATAACATGATAATTTTGTGCTTACAACAACCAATGAAAGGGGACGGGAAGGAGATATGTGGTTAAATTAACATAAGGGGCAGGCAACTAGAAGGACAGTTGAGTTTAAAAACACAACAGTGGGAGGGTGGGAAAAATGAATTTCTGTGTGACTCACAAGAGACACAGCTGTCGTCTCTTTCCTAATTTAAACATGTAATTAAAAACAGAATGCAAGTAAAATACAGTGTAAAGAAAACAAATCACAATATACAAAATAGAAGACAGCAGTAAAGTAATACAAAATACAGGGACACAAAAACAAACTAACCTTTCCCTCAAAGGAAGTTGTGTTTGTCAGCTTCTTTCACTAATTAGCTAGATCTCATTCCTAGATGAATGAATGCAAAATGAATGTTTCCTAACTGACCCTAGGCAACAATTTTTAAGACTTCAAGAAAAAAAACTTTTCAGTAAAACAAAGTTTAAAATGCAACAAACTGTAACATAATAATACCAGAATCAAAAGACAATGAAAACATCCAAGCCTTAAATGTAAAAAATCCAAAAATAAATGCAGTCAAACAGCAGTTTTAAACTCAGAGCTCTTATAGCTGAAAAGGAATGTAGGTTAATACTTTAAATAAGAAAACTGTTTCTCATGTGCAATGGAATGCACTGTTAGGAAGTTAGATTACATCTTATCACACAGCTGCAGAGTAACCTCCTTAGAGGTGTTTATGTTTGCTATACTTTCACACACTGCTTGCCTTAACTTGCAAAGTTTACACATTGAAAATGGTGCCATGTTTTCCACAGCCACAGCATTATATCATATTCCATATTATGTAGGGAAATGAGACTAAGTCACATGACTTTTTGTGAATTGCTTTATTGCACTGATGCCCATATGAGGCAGGCAGTGCAACTAGGTGCATATGCATAAGTTCAATGCAATGCCCTATTACCTTCCTGAAAACACCCTGCTACTGTGTGATGATTCTATGTCAGGTGAAGGTGGTGGTTGGAAGTATTCCGATATGCAGATGATATGTATGGAAGGATCCTGCAGGAGCTTCTTGTTAGGTATTGAGGTTATAATGACTTGCCTCAGTATTGCAGCATTTTGCCTGGCATGTCCAGGAGTGTATGATCTGTGTAGGTCTGTTTGCTTTCACACTTCTGTGCTTCTTGGGGCAGAAGTTATGGGACATAGGTTTGAGACTGTAGATTATAACAGTTATTCTGGCACTTTCCCTCCAGCTGTCACAGTTTGCTGTTATGACGCTTTCTCTTTCAATTGAGCAGATGATGACCTGACCATGAAGGCTACCACATGAAACAGATGTGTCAGCTAGGCAGGGTTAGTTTTATACACATGTCAGCTAGGCAGGGTTAGTTTTATACATATACATATATATATATATATATATATATATATATATATTTGTATATATATATATATATATATATATATATATATATATATATATACATATATATATATATAAATCATACGTACAACTGAACATTCATAATGCCAATGGAAATCATACGTACAATTGAACATTCATAATGCCAAAAGATTTTTTTACATTGGCAGAAGTGATCAAAACTCATTTGATTGGTTCTGCAGGTGTTAATCCATGCAAGATAGTGAATTTGTCTTTTCCCCCCTATAGAGAAATCTCAGAGTTAGTATATGTAATTAGCAGGTGGTGTGGTATGGTGCAGGGGGACTTCCCCATCTGCAAAAGACATAAATGTTTTGTTTTTCATTGTTTTGACTTTTGATCTTTTGAGATCGATGTTCAGCCATTCAACATTTGTGTACTTCAGTGTTTCAAAGTCCATATATATGTATAAGAGAAGACTAAGTAGTTCAAGAGGTACCTCAGCCACAGCTCACCTCTGCTGAGGTTCTTGCTGGGGAGGGTGATAGTTCTGGGAGTATCTTGCCTGGGGGGGGTTAAATTCTAACTGGCGGGTAGCCCAACACCATTGTTGCTGATAGCTCATCCACAACTTGAGCAGTAGATGAAATGCTTCTGGAATGATTTGCACATCTGCTGACCCAACCACTCCTGCCCATCTAACCAGCCAACCTGCTGCTCATACATCATCCTCTCCCCCAGCTTGGAGTACCCATTCCTGTTGTATTCAGTCTCCATACCTTGTGCATTGCACAACCCTCCCTATCACTTTTTGCCTGCCCTCCGTGAGGCTCTTTCTATCCTGTGTTTCCCCAGTCTAGTATGTGCACTGCTGCATCTATTTATCTGTGTTATTTTGTGTTTGCTTGTTTGTTTGTTTGCACCTGCACCCAGGCCTACTTTTTTCATTCCCTTGTTATCAACCTTTCTCCTCATCCCATAACTTTATAAAAATAAAAGAAGACCATATCCCCACAAAAAATATTGTCCTGCCTTTCACCCAGCATGCACTCTTCCATAGATTGTCCTTCTGTTTGCCCCTTATTCCACCTTTTTCCAGCTCTCTTAAATATCTTTCCTACCCATTTTATGACTCTGACAGGTGTCCATGTATGTGGACACCATCCCCCAGTAGTTGTTATTAATGTGTAACTTTATATCATTGTGACTTACATTATGCTAGCATTGCTTTCATACATGCTGCTATATGCTGCTTCACTCAGATACACAGCAGTTTCTGTACATATGTTTTTCAGTTTTCATAGTATTTGTGCATAGTGGTAGGTCACCACCATACATATAGTGCCTTGTTTTTATGTGTACAACTTTCTGTGCAGTGACGTGTCCACTTGTATCTTTGCTGTGCTGCTTATCTGTATGGCAATGAGTGAAGATTACTCTGACATGGTTCCGGTCATGTAATTATTCTGTTCACTGCCTTGCATTGCTGCAAAACTGTGCAGATACTGTGAAGGGTTGCAGCTCATCTTTATGAGTCTTAATCATTGTCAGTACATTTTTTTTAAAATAGACCAAGACCAAGACCCATCTTTTACAATTTATAACACCATTTCACTGTGATCACCTGCAAAGAATACGTCACACAGAGCAGGTGAACTCCACTAGCTGACACTAGGTGGAGACACGTTTCTCAGAGGTGTTATTTTCAAAAGCTCTTTTATTCAGATTTTTTTATTATTTATTTAAACTGTAGTATCCACAATGTCTGCTGTTAGATGTTGCTAGCTTAAGGTTACCAGGTTACCATTAAATGCCCAAAGTGAGACATTCTTTTTAGAAATGTGAAATTTTGCCAGACAAAACATTCCCACGGCCACTGCAAAAGACAGAACTTCACTTTTTTGTCAAAATAAAAGCTTATTATTGTAGTATTTGAGTTGTTTATGCTATTTCTTATAACATTTTGGGCTTTCAGATATAAAATAACTGTTTTATGCAACTATAAAAAAAACTTAGGAAATATTTTTTGTTCTAAATCCACAGGATTTTTTTTTTTGTTTTTTTGTTTTTTTTTTTTTTTTTTTGCAGGCACATCTGCCCAAAAAGGGACAGGTGGTAACTCTATGTTATTTTTCTAAGCATTTGCAGCTTTTTTCTTTATGGGCTGTAATTCTTCTGGCATTTGAAAGTGGTCCACACATTTGTATGCATTACCAAAACCTGTAGGTATTTTTGTATTGCATTCTTTCTAACACATCTGCATTTGTCATTTCCCTCTCCATACTTTCAGACTAGTCACATCTATTGCTAGCAATCTCTCTCATTTAGTTTGCATTCATTTCCTTGACTTTTATTCCTTTGATTAATTTTTTTACAAAAATCATTCTTATAGTTGTTTTTCCAGTACTTATTTGTTCTTTTGCTAATCAGTTTATTTTATTTCTTGTAAAATCATATGACTATTTTCTGCATCCCTGTTTATTGTCTGATTCATTTTCTTCTACTGGGTTTATTTGCTACTGTAGAGTCTTGTTGTCAGCTTCTTTGATTTACTGAACTATCTGCTGCTGTATAGATTTTCTTCTACAATGTTCTTTTTGTTATTCCTTCACTTGATTATTTTCCCTCTGTTCTATAAATTAATTCCATGTCTTGTACATTCCCTCTTTCAGCAATGCTTACTCTGCCCCTTTTCACACACAAAGTGCACCTTCCAAATCTGCAGTTGATATTTAAAATAGTTTAAGCTTTCCCATACATATTAAGATCTGGGTTATAAAAAAAATGCCTTTCTATACATTGTTCTACTACACTGGCATCATTTAGATGCAGCATTATATCTGCTTTCTGTAATTCCAGTCTGTTCTACAATTTCGGTCTTCCTTCACCTCACTGTTTAGTTAAGTATTTCTGAATATGGTCTGCATGCACAGTGTTGTTACTGAAAAAAAAATATTGCACCATTTTACATCTACTCAAATTAATACTGCTTACAGAAAATGTTCTCCATAACATACAGTACTCTTTTCTGTTTCTCAGAGCATATGACACATGGCATTTTATTTCCTATAAAAGTTTTACTTCTGTCTCTGATATGAATACTTAATACAGCCACAACTAGTTGAGAGGTGCCTTTCCATTTTCCTAAAATATAATTTGTGCAATATTCTTCCTCAAAGCAAATCATTCTGTCCCATTTTTATCTCACCCACTACATGTCCCTGCAAGCTTTAATTCACCATTTCTGCAGATCACCTCTCAGCAGTCTGTAGGACCTAGCACAGGGATACAGCCTTAAGGCAGTCCACATAGGGCATGATGTTTACATATTGTATTCTTTTAACCTCTGTGGATGTTCGGTTTATTGCAAATGTCTGGTCAGGTACATACTGAAGTGGCCTTTGTACACAATGATTGATCTGATGAAAGCTGAGTACAGCAGAACAATGACATCCTTGGACCTAAATGTCATACCCCTTGTTATAAGTTGTAAACATAGAATGATTTCCTTACTACCATAAATACATGATAGGCAAAGTCTAGCTTACTGTTTACTTGCATTCTGAAATTTTTGGCAACTGGGTCTAGTCTTAGGGGTGTATTAATAATACAGTGTTATCAGGAGTAGCCGTCTTCCCAAAATAAACTGTTATGCATTTCTTGGCATGAAGTATTAGGCCTATGGCCCTGGCACCAGTTATTAGTCTGTGTCAGCCTTTCTTGGAGGGCATTAATGTCTTTGGGGGATTCTCTGACTGCATCCAGATTACAATCATCTGCAGACTTGGTCAACCACTGTTCCTTGATATTGGCCTTGACTTCAGAGAAACAGCAAAAAAAGCAGCCCCAGCAATGACCCCTGAGGGACTCCACTAGTGACTGGCCTCTTTTCTGGAGGTAAGCTCCCCTGTCCTAACTTATTGGTTCCTATCTGTGAACCAATGGGCTATCTAGCAGGTGACATGGGGGTTTATAACAAATTCTGTGAGTTTGTCAAAAATGCCTGAATGGCTATTGTGTCAAACATTTTGACCAGGTCAAAGTTGACAGTATTCACCATTTTGCCCTCATCCATTGCTTTGGTGACCTTCTTGAGCAAGTCCACAAGGTTGAGTAGGCATGATCTGCCCTCAAAGAAACCAAGCTAAGTTGGAGCTAGTGTCTGAAGGTTTCTTATGTCATTGTTTATCATTTCCATAATAATTATTTCCATGGCTTTGGATATGAGATTTGTCAGACTTATGGGTCTGTTACCTGGGTCCATAGATTGCCCACCTTGTGCAGAGGGATAACACTTACAGTTCTCCATTCTCTTGGCACAAAGCCTGTCTGGAGGCTATTGTTAAATAGTGACTCTAGTGGCCCTGATAGGTCATGTCTCATTAAGTAGGCATCCTGGAATATTATTGAAGCCCATTGATACAGTGTACATGGCCTTGGAAAGTGCATTTCAGACCTTTTCCCTAGTGATAGCTGGGGGAGTTATGGTCTTGAGAGGTGTCTGAGGGATAAGAGAGGGTAAAACTGTAGATAACTTTGTCAGATCAGTAGATTTGCTGAATTTCCAGCTTAGTATAGGTGGATTCATTTACAATTAGTTTGGTACATTGTTGTGTATTGTCTTTGAGGTTGTGAACATATCTGTAAAATGTCTTGTCCTTGGCCTGGGAGGCTAATTTTACCTCAGATATGGCTTTGGTAGACATGATTAGCCCCCCCCCCCCAAAAAAAAAAACTGATGAGGGTGTTTTTATCTTGGTGGGCATTGCACTTTCTATTTTTTGCCATGATTTTCTTCCTTTGATTTGAGTTTGTCCTCTGCTTATTCAGGGTATGTGAGTTCATCAGAATGTTTTTAAGTTCACAGACATCAAATCATGAAGTAAAGTTACTAAGTGTTCTGTGCTGTGTTGATAACAACAAAGCACACCATTATCATGAAGATATAATGCACGGTAATTAGAACTATTTATATCCATTCTGATGCAGTCATAAGGTTAAATGGGTTTGCTCCAGCTCATATTGTAACAAATAAAATGTACTTCCATGTGCTGCAGCATTTGTAGCACATGAACTTCCATGTGCTGCAAATGTCATTTATATTCTATTTCAACCAGGCACATTTAAGTGAGAAAGCTCTGGTTTATGCCACAGAAATGAAATGTGTTTACATAGGCTACAAATATTGTAAAGTATGACTTTTTTGTGAAACAGCACTATGTTTTTCTTTCTCCACTACTGGAAAAGACATAAAAAGATAAACAAGAAACATATAGTGAAGATATAAAAAATTGTACAGATGCCACTTTCTAAGCACATTAACATCACCCACAGTGGATGTTAAAAAGAAACACTGGATCTTCCAGGGGGTCCACCTCCTGTGAAGTTTTTCTCCACACCCCTAGGCTGATCTACTTTCCCATATAATGCCCACCTGTAGTACATTATTGCCTACATGACTATTACAGGTAACAGAGCTCTAAAGAGGAAGCAGGCATCTCTGCTCATTTCTGATGCTCAGATGTCTTATGCAGTGCAATGATAGGAGTTGTTCTTAGGAAATACTAAAGCAGCTATGAAAGCCTGAAACAGGACAGGAAGGTATACCACTGTTGCAAAAGACAGTAAAAACCCAGGTATGGAGGAACTCACCGACGGGCCTCAGTAAGAAACTAAGATCCCTCATAAAATCCTCCAAAGCTAATTTTGAAAGAAAAATTTCCACGGATTCCAAAGCCAACCAGAAGGCATTCTTTAGCTATGTCAAGAACCTCCATGGCAACACCCAGATTTGTACCGAGCTACAATAGAATGGCACAAAATATACAGAGCCAACTGATATTCCTAATATATTGGCAGATAGGTTCAGTGCAAACTTTGCTCCCCCCTCACCCCCCAAAGGGCCTATAACTACACCAGATGGTTGTAAAGCCGCGGTAATCACAAACACACAGGCAAAAACGGCACTCTCTAAAGCCAAAAACGCAGCGTCCATGGAACTGGAAAACATCCCAGGCTGTGTCTTACACGAACTCCAAAATGAACTAGCCCCCCCACCTAAAATCCATGTTCAGTCAAAGCCTCACCACAGGCTATGTGCCCACAGAATGGCGCACAGCAATGGTTATCCCACTCCACAAAGGAGTAACCACCACAGACCCTAGGAACTATAGACCAATTAGCCTGACAAGCCTGGTAGGCAAGGCCATAGGGCATGTCATCATGGAACTCATAAACAAAGACATTGGTAACCTCCAAACTCTGGATGCTACTCAATTTGGATTTGTAAAAGGTAGGTCATGTCTCCTAAACTTAGTAGACTTCTCTGAAACAGTTACTAAGGTCATAGACAAGGGCAAGGTAGTCCACACAGCCTACCTGGACCTTGCTAAAGCCTTTGACACTATCCCTCATTCAGGAATCATAGATAAACTCATCAACCTTAACATAAACCCTTACGTCACAAGATGGGTGGCTAACTGGCTCATGGACAGAACCACACAGTAAGAGTTGCAGACTTCATATCTGACTCCAAACCAGTGACAAGTGGTGTTCCCCAGGGTTCAGCCTTGGTACCCCTCCTGTTTGGTATATACTTCTCTGAAGTGCAAGCAAACACCAAGGTTCTATGGCTAATCAAATTCGCAGATGACTGCAAATTAGGTGCCATTATCAATTCCCCTGCTGATGTAGACATCCTGCATAAAGGCCTCACCGAGACAGACACCTGGTGTCAACATCATGGCCTCAAGCTAAATGCCAAAAAGTGTATTGTTATCCCCTTTGGTAAAAACATGGTACTCATGAATTACCAAATAGGGGGAAGTTCACTTAACACAGAAAGTGTGATAAGAGACCTTGGGACCCAAGTGGATAGTAACCTCTCCTTTGATAACCACACTGCCACAGTGGTCAGAAAATCTTTCTACGTGGCCTACCTAATCACAAAAAGGTTTGCATCCAGGAATAAGGAAGTCATTGTTCCCCTCTGCTCATCACTTATCAGACCCCTCATTGAATACAATGCCCCGTTTGGGATGTACCTCACAAAACACCTACAACAACTTGAGAGGCCCCAAAAGTACCTCACCAAGAGGATTGCTGGCCTCAAACAATTACCCTATGCCGACCAGCTCAAGAAACTCAAACTCTACTCGGTTGCATACCGCTTACTCTGAGGAGACCTCTGTCTGACATACAAAGCTGTGTCAAACCCAGAATTGCTGGACATACTCCACTTGAAGAAATCCCAATCTCCCCAAGCCACATGCTCTAGCGACCTAAACCTCACAACAACAATAAATAGGACATGCTGCTGGAATAGATTCTTGTCCCAGAGACTTCCCATGCTCTGGAACAAAATTCCCATCCACATCAAGCAGAGCTCATCATTAGCATTATTCAAGAAAAACCTTGATAAATGGATGGGTGATAGGAAGTTCGCCCCTGGGATTATGTCTGGGGCACTGCTCGATAGAGGGGCAGGAATTTAACAATACATAGATGGCAGAAGCCAATACACTGTTGGCTAGGCTTGCTTTGGCCCTCGGGCCAATAGCCTAGTACCTACCTATGAACCCATGAACCTAAGTCTGCACCTTTCAGCAATGGAACTTAATGGTATGTTATAACTATTAGATGGAGTATATAAAAAAAAAATCAGAGGAATGAACAAAGTTTGATAAATCTTAGCAGCATAATAATCGAAACAAAACATATTCATATAATATTTGTTACTGGTTTGAATATAGTGAACTAAACAATGGAAAAACCTTTATTTGTAATCAGAGCACAAAACACACCCATATAGGATCATAGGAATTACAAGGCAAATAAGTCTGAAGACAAACTGTTCAGTATGAGGATGAACTTGTGGGCAGCCATCCAATCAAGGTTAATCGTGAAGGAGACAAAGATGTCATTCTGCTTAACATGCAGGAGCAATTTGTTCCAGAAATGAGACAACCATTGGGTAATGAGTCTGTCCCTCTATTTGTCCTATGAAGACAGAAGAGACCCATTATGGTGGCATATAATACCAGATATAGATCTTTACGTAGGAGTCTATAAGAGATAAAAGTATAGAGATAGGGCTTCTGGTCTGCCTTAACCGCTAAGGATTTTTAGATCAGTAATATTTTTCATCAGGAACCTTTGTGACCCTTCTAGCCACATGATATATCAGGCCAGATATATGCACAAGGGGTCATTGTAGTCAACAATTAATTTAATTAGGGCAGAGTACAGAGAGAAAACAACATCCTTTGGCCTAGGTGAGATACCATTGAAAATCAGTTGTGCTACATAGAAGCATTACTTAAATGTTGTTGCAATGATGGGGTCAAAGGTGAGGGACTTGTCAGTCCAGGTGCTGGGATCCCTGACTACCATGTCTGTGGAGTGAGATACTAGCTAAGCTGTAGATTGTAAGTGAGGTATATTTCCCAAAGTTACAATGCTTCACTTTTTTGTGTTTGTGTTTGTATTTAGTGTGAGCTCTTTCACTGCACATTATTGGTTTGAAAAGACTAGCTCTTATTGCTGAACTTCTGTATCAATGAGGATACAGATAATGACACCTCTCTTGCAGTCATCAGTGAATCTGGTTAGGTGTAAGTTGGGCTTGTCGTATGGAAGTCATAAAGGTAGATAACAAAAATGATGAGTCCCAGTGCTGAGCCCTGTAGCACTCCACAGTTGACTTTATTACTTTTCTGTGTAAGTCCTAGCCATTGACCAGTTTGCAGTCCATCTTACCACATGAGAGTCTACCTTTGGATCTTTTAGCTTAGTTATAATGCCAAAATGGGGTACAATGTTGAATGCATCAGCTAGATCTGGATAGGCTGTATGGACCAAATGGCTAATGTCCACTGCCTCTGTAACCTTCTTGAAGAAGTTAACTTAGTGAAGTAGACATGATCTGAACCTTTCAAAATCAAGCTGTTGTAGGTCCAGTTGTATTAGATTTTTAATAATGTAGTTGAGGAGGTCAGATCTGACATGTTCCATGGTCTGGAAAACTAGGCTAGGTAGGCTGAGGGGCCTGCAATTCTCAGAGTCTGTGGTAGGGCCCCCTTTGTGTAAAGGCACCACTACAGCAATTTCTCTAACCTCAGTGCTATACCCTGTGGCTAGGCTTAAGTTAAATAAGCAGTAGGGTTTAGCCAGAGCATGTCTGGCACTATTAACTCACTAACACCTAGTCTGAATTAAATTGTACACCTTCTAGCATCAGCAGAGCTGATGGCTGGACAGCTTTCACATCATCTAAATTGTTCAGACTGCAGTTCTGAAACCTACCAGTAAACAAATATACACATTATTACTGCTTTATTCTTCATGACATCTACCTTGTATACTGTAGCTTCCTGTTTTCTTATACTGCTGCATGATTATATTTTTTAGAGCGACTAAAATATTGGAGGGCCTGATGCATTTAGGAACTGTGGAATAAACTGATTGCTTTGCATTCTCCATAGCCTTAATCTTTTCCACAGATACTTCAGTAAATCTCTGAGAAAGGACCGAACACCCAGGACCGTCCTGGGCACAGCACAGCAACAGCTCTGCTCTCTTTCCTAGACACAGTCAACCGTGCCAGAGATTCTGGGGAAATAGTCTCCATTGTGCTTCTGGATCTGTCCAAGGCATTTGATACCGTTTCCCATACCCATCTACTCAGCCATCTTTCTAACCTAAATTTTTCCCAAAATTCCATCATTGGTTCTCAAGCTACCTGACTGATAGATCCCAAGCTGTAAAATGGAAAAAAAGTATCTCTCCCTTTCTACTTACCCCTACCGGCGTTCCACAGGGATCCATTCTAGGTCTTATGTTGTTCAATATTGTTATCAACACATTTCACTCTGCTCTTCCCAATACCAAAATAATTCAGTAAACAGATGACTCACCCCTAGTCTGCACTGCCACTAATCTCTCCAAACTCCTAACAAAGACCCAGTCTGCCTTCTCGATTACCAAGGCCTGGATGCATCAAAATCATCTCTCCCTAAATGCAAACAAATCCAAAATACTAATCTTCCTACCATCAAAATTCTTCCCTTTTGGCAAAACTTCTTTCAAAGTGGTAAGCCAAAACAACTCTCCTATTGAAATCGTCCCCTATGCTAAATTTCTAAGCATTACCATATATGAGGACCTGAAATTTGACAACCATATTCTTCAAAACATAAAAAAAATATCAAAAACTTGGGATGCTATAAAGGAACAATCGCTTCCTACCGCCCCATACCAGACATACTCTCGCATCCACTTACCTCCTTTCCTCTCTAATGTATGGTGCACATCTTCTAACCAATCTATCAGCATCCATCACTTCCAAATTAGAAAACTGCTAGAACAAAATTTCCAAATTTGCCACTAACACCAAAAACTCCTCACACCACTGCCTTGCCCTTCACTCTCTACATTGGTTAGAACTTCCAGACTATTTGGATTACCTCCAACTCACAACAGCTCATAGATTACTCTTCAACCTATCCAAATGCCCTGCCCTTACAAACATCCTGCTACCTTACACCCCTAACAGAACTCTTAGGTCTGCCCACCAAAGCTTAATAACTGTCCTCCAGGGCAACTACTCCTCTCCTTCTCCTTAGCCAAAAAATGGAATTCTCTCCCTCCTTCCCTAAGAACATTGCTGAACATAGAAAACTTTAAGACCCAACTTCATTCCTATCTCCTCTCTAATCATAAATGTACCTGCATCCTTCCAACCTAGCTCATCCCTCCTTTCAATTCCTTCTATTCTCTAAGCTTAATTTCCATCCTCTTATAATAACTTCCTTTTCAAATCCCTAACCACTACCTTGGATTGTTACTTTTAGTTATTATAAGAAGGCCTCAGACAAACTATTGCCTACAATCTGATAACTACAACTGCCTTTCTCAGAACAATTTTGTAAATACTATTCTTTGACATGTAAATATTTATAATTGTATTTCACATCTACTGAATATTTCTCTCCATATTTTACAATATTTTTCTGTACTTTACTGTATATTGTATTGTATGTTATTGTTAGAGTTTTTCTCCCTGGGCCCCCACTGAAAATGGGCTCCCTGGGCCCATTGGACTTACCCAGTCATCAAACTGGAAATAAATAATAAATAAAATAATAAGGGTTTTGTCCCAGTGGGACATCTGGTAATTAAGCCTTAATATCTGCTGGGAAGGGATGTTCTTTTAATCAAACAAATCTACATAGAATTGTGGTTCACAAAGGTTTCATAAAGTAAGCATTCACTTTTTTTGCCACCTTAATAATCTTGAATACCCAGAGCTAGATCTTTCTTCTAACTAATGATCTCCCCTGATGCTGAACCAAAAAGTATTGATAACTGATGACCCTGATGGCTGAGCAGATTAACACACAGTCTTCCCAGACTTGCCCAAGACAAGGATCTGCTTCCTTTCATTGGGAAGCATATTCAGAGCAGGTTTCTTTGTTTTCTTCATTGGAGACAGCTCTGTAATCGTTACCATGATAACTTACATCACAACCTTTTGAAGCACCCTCTGTATGACCCTTAACGTGTAAAACAATTCACTCAAGTACACAAACCCTGTAAATATAGATAACAGTTTTGTGTAAAAACACAACCTGCAAAGATAAATAAGTTATTTTGCAGGGAAGAATGCAGACTGAAATCTCCCATATATCCTCCAATGTTATGGAATTTGGTAAAAGAACAACTACTGTAAAATCAATAAAATACGTGCTGCTGTTTCTTCAAGATTCCACAGTCATGACATGCAGTCCTACATATATCACTACAATTGAATGCAACAGAAACAAAACACTGAGCAACTGTGCTTGAGTAAACAAAAATCAAGTATTTAGTTATTGAACACCAGAAGGGAAACTGTCTATAAAAGATCAGCAAGATAATTTTAATATCAAAATTTATCACGCTCATGACCTTCACACCATCCTTTAGACTTCAGTCTGTCAGGTGGCTGGACATCTGCTGAAATCAATAAATAATAAGTGGAATTGTCAGTGGTTAGGGTTTCAGCTGCTTCTTCAGACTGGCTTGTCTTATTTTAAGGCCATGGATGGTATCAACAGAAAAAACATCCACTTACAGGAACCTTAGAAAATAGTGCTGTTACCCCTCGTGTCTTTACCAAGTTCAGTGGGGATTCAGTTCTTGGCCTCATCAAATTCATCTTCATCTAGACTGAACGACTGTGAGAGGAATACACGTCTTTTTATTATTTTTTATCCTTTGCAACATTTCAGATAGATGGTTTGGGAGGTGTTAAATCTAGGAAAGTCCACTGCTGCAGCTTAAAATATTCCTATGGCATAATTAAATGAATGAACATTCACAGATATGCAGGAACCAATATCTTATCAACCAGATAAGGCAATTGTAGACATTAGGTGTTTTGGCCTAAGACATGTACCACCTGTAAACAAAACCTGGTACTTCATGGGGCATATGGTGCTCTGGCATCTGGTCTCTAGCTGTCTGTACTAGATTAATAGAGAAATCAACTAAAACATTGAAGGCATCCACAAACTTATTGGGAGTTGAGGGATAAGTTTCCTCTGGTCTCAGCATCAGACCCTTAGCATTACATCACATTTGTAAATGGCAGAAGGAAACAATAGCCCTACATAGCCTGTCTCTGTAAGTGCATTTAACATTTTGTCTCACCTCTATCCCTTCCTGACCCCCTTACCTTTTTTTCACATGTGCCATCCCTTCTTGAATATCTCTGCAGATTCCCTCTCCAGCATCCATTCTAATTCTTTCCCTTCTGTACAAAAGTACTTTTGGAGATCAGGGATTCCCTACAGTTTGCTGCAAGTGCCCCTTCTTCCACGTGTTCTTCCTGTTCAGACTATTCCCTTTACATCCTCCTGACACAATCTTGTACACTAGCATCAGTGTACCTCCCAATCTGTACTGGTCTCAAGTGACAAGATTGCCAGCTTCTCAAGCCTCTGGTCATATTCCCTCCTGTCTATCTCATGGGTCTTTCCAGTAGCTTTTGACTAAATTCCTACAAGCAGCCTGACATCCCTTTCCACACATGGCTTGGCCTCCACAACTTCATGTGGTTTTCAAGGTGTGATCTGACAAGGGTACTGTACAGCAGAATCATTACTTCTTTGATTCTGGAACCTATCCATCTGAGGATACACCTCAGCATTTTGCTTACTGCAGCACATGCTCTGTAACTCTACTCCCGACGGTCCAGGTCATGTATGATTAGCACCCACAGAGCCTTTTCCTGCACTGTTGCCATTGGGTCATTTAGCACCCTGGGCAAGCCCTCATCTGATGTCCCCAACCAGAGTTGAGGAGCAAAAGAAAAAAAAAATCTTAGCACTCCACCAGGAAGTAAATATTATATTTCTACACAATAGCCCTTAGCCCTGAACCACCTTTTAGAAGCAGTGACAAAGGACTATAGTATCTCCTTACTGCAGGTGCTAATTAATTTAAGCAATAGCTATCTCAATATCAAATATTAAATAGCTAATAATGTTAATTTTGTATAATTATATAATAATATAATAATTTTATAATAATAATATTAATATTAAATATTAAATATCAAATATCAAATAGCTATCTCAATTGCAGCTACTTAAATAACTGCTGTTGGTGCTTGCACCTAGCGATTGCACTGTTGACCTGCAGGGACTAATGACACCTTTTGTACATTGCCATTTGTATGCCCTAACTGCTAGGGCAACCATGCCCTATAACTTACCCTAGTTATGGTTTTACCACAACTCTCTGTGTCCTACCATTCAGTCATGCATCTATAGTTGGTCGTATCCCATCCCCTTCAGGTTTCCTCTCAGCCTTCTATGTGTGGGACAAAGACATTGATGAAGTCTGTGCAGCATATGTCATGCACTCTGCTGTCAAGTTCACCTATAACTTACTCAGAGTTTCTTCTGTTCATCAAACAATAATGGCCACTGTCCTGGAGAGTGTTGTCCTAAGAAATGTTATTAGTCTATCCCTTAGAACTGTCTTCATGTGTTACCCTGCCATTGTTGTTAAGCTAACAGACCTGCTCTTTACTTGATTTTTCCTTCACTACCCCTGTTCATGTCTTCTAGTCTTTGGGCACTCCTGCAGTAGCTCATAATCTCCTGAAAATCTGTTTCAGGAGGTCTGGCAACACACTCTTCAGGTTTCTGAGGATGCAGACAGATGGCCTATCTGGTCTTTGTGCTTTCTCTTTCCTGTGAGCAGCATGTTCCCTCTGAACCTCCTCCATCTCTATCATGGCGTTTTTATCGCCATTCTTTCCTGCCAACTTTGTAGCCTTGCACCTTGCCAAGTATTCATTCAGTACCTTGGCTTTTTCACAGGCTTCTTGTTATCCTTCAACCATTTTTGCTCTACTTGATCAGTTTTGCCTTTTACATCTTTCTATGTGCCTAAAATGTCATTGCTTCCGCTTTTGACCCTTTCTACTAAGTCCCTTTCCACTTTTATCTTTGCTGCTTTCAACATGCTGTTACCTTTTTGATTTGTACTTTTCCTTATGCCCCTCTCAACCCCTACTTTCCATCTCTTGTAGGTCCTTGCTTTTGTCCTGCTTGATAGGCTCACACACAGATGTAGCCGCAATGGCCTTCTCTTCTTGCATCTTCCTTACACCCTTGTTCACATGTATTTTGTGACTAATTCCTATAACTTGCTTGTGCTGTTCAGATAAGAATGCCTTTTTTTTTTTAAATGATAAATCTGGTCCTTCAAGTGCCAGTCAGATAACTAATTTGATGATCAAAGTCGGTTGTACATTTGGTGTTTTTCCATCCAAACCCCCCTCTGTAAACAGTAGGATGAAGAACGGAAAGGAGACATTCAAGAGATACCCTACTGTGGAGGTCAGGAACAAGTCAACATATCAGCTGCTGGAGAATGAGCTGGTCACTCAGCATGTGAAGCTTGGTCTTCTTACTATTGTCTGATCCTGTGTTGCACCTGAAGGAACCTCTGTTGTTTTAAATTCCTTAATATTATACTCCCATTGCTATCTGAATTTCTTATTCTATGTAGATAAAGAATAAAAAGGAGAGACAGCACTGGAATAAGTAGAAGGAAAAGTATGGGGCAGACTCTTTCTGTGTTCAACAAGACTGTAAATTCCTAGTACCCCATGCTAAGCTGTTTTTGTTAAATTTACAACAATGCTCACAGTCGTAAGTATCATGGCTCTCCCTTAAACACAACTATTTACTTCAGTGGCAATGGGAAAATGAAGCTGAACAGTTGATGTCCCTTTACAGCCAAGCTCCATACTATTTCAGCCACATGACCCTAGGGATGTCTGACTTTTGAGAAGATCTGGTTGGAGGGCTAATGGCCACCTCGGGTGTTATCTCATTAATTATCATGAATTCATGCAGCATCAATCCTTATAATGGACATCAAAAATGTTTACAGATACAGAAATCAGAATCAAGGAGAAGAAGGCAAAGATATGTATCAAAAGGAAACAGGGAAGATGGGGCTCTGCCATTAGTAGCTGGTGAAAGAAGAGAGAGTTCATAAGTTTAGTAATTAAATGGAAGTGAATAAAATGTGGAAATGGGAGCAAATTAGTCATAACACGTAAACATTGGAAGAAGTCATAAGAGAATTCAGAGGAAAAATCAGCAAAAGAAAAAAAAATACAAAAAGCAATTGAGTGCCATATTTTGTTTAATAACTGATTTTCATTTCTCCTCTTTTGGCAGTTGGCACAGTAGGTTAAGGCTGTAAGCTATAGTTCTTGTTGTACGGGGTTTGATTACCTCTGTACTAATTTGCCAACTATTAGACTTTGAGCAAGTCACATAATCAGACTAGGTCACATTTCAAAAGAACAATGGGCTTATCTGGTTAACAATTTTGTATTATTATTATTATTATTATTATTATTATTATTATTATTATTATTATTATCATCATCATTATTAGAGGAATAAAGCTCTGATTTTTGCTCCAGTTGGCAAAGGAAATGTGAGAACTAAGTGACAAGTATCAGCTC
This sequence comes from Protopterus annectens, assembly GCF_019279795.1. Lineage (NCBI taxonomy): Eukaryota > Metazoa > Chordata > Ceratodontiformes > Protopteridae > Protopterus > Protopterus annectens. Next base: position 956,180,665 of record NC_056746.1, read on the forward strand.
ATCTGCCTCAGGGGAGCAGGTTACAAAGCTGAAGAAGTGAAGGCTGCATAAGTGAAAGCATGCATATGCACTAGATGGAGGAAGTCACAGCTGTACCAGGAAATGCATAAGTATATCATAAAAAGGGTCAAAGCCAATATTAGATTACAACATCACTTTCAGGGCTCAGCTCTCATCCACCAGGGGAATGAATGAGATGCTGAGTTTTTTTCCTTTGGGGAATAAAGAGTTGTTAAAGAGTAGCCAAGAGGGAGAAATTAGTCAGTGAGTTTAGGGAATGGGTAGATAAATCATATAAAGGGAAGCCAAAATAGTATTAAAAAAATGAAATCAGGTAAACATATCTGGTGTGGATTGGACAGATTTTCAGGTTTATCAGAATTTGAAAGACTGTACATTTCTTCTAATTTGCCAAAGTACTGAATGATTAGTATAAGAAGAAAAAAGGAAGAAGTCAGGTACACCAAAAAAGAATAATTTTTATGAAGAAAATTAAAGAAATTGTTTAGATATCTGGATGAAGGTTACCTTCTTTAGCTGTGACTACAACATTTAAGAATGGAGAAAGAAATAATTTAGATAACTATATGGATTAATTACACCCAGTCCTAACATCTTATTGAAACATCAGTTAGTGAAATTCTTCAGTCAATCAAAATACAGCTAAAGTTTTGTTTTTTTTTTTTTTTTTGTTTTGTTTTTTTTTATGAGGCTGAAACCCTATCCCGTTATCGGGGCTCAGCCTGCCAATTTCTCTTCATTTATGTAAACTGCAAATGAAGTCACGCTAATGGGGACGAAGGGGCTTAGTCTCAAATGAGCATTTAAACTGAATGGATTTTAATATGCAAATTTTCTAACTTTTTTACAAGGTTAAAAAAAGTAACACTGAAAGTTTTGTGAGAAAAAGATGGGGGATTAGATAACAAAAAAGATATAAGTGAGGCATTCCTATTATAAAAAGAAATAGTAAATGGTATCCACAAGTGTGTACAGAGGGTAGACAGAACTGGAATGATTGCATGCTGATATTTGAGTAAAACATGTAACAAAAAAAATGAAGATTTTAAAAAACATACAGGCTAGAAGAAAATTCTGTAGTGCAATTTATATGAAGGTAGAGTTTATATTATATATGATGAGATGTGTATAAAAAAGAGGAATAAAACAAGGGTACCTTAAGTGAATAAGTTACTGGCAAATATTTTAGTTAGGTATTATGGAAGTTATATGAGAATGGATAGAAGAAGAACTAAAGGAGTAATATGAACAATAAGGGCAATAATGAGATTAGAAAATGGGTAGATGGTATTTAGAGAGGTTTCTCTGAAGGCAAATTAATGGAACAGCATGTCACTAAAGCATGCAATAAATATTTTTATGGGAGTATGAACTATTTACTGCCTTCATTTTGACTGTTCATGTTACTAATGCCTAGAGTTGAAAAATTCTGATGTTTTGACTTCTTTTTTTTGCTCCTTTCCCCAAACATGTCACAACCCCAGAGTTAGTATATACAGAGACAGGGGGTATGGTACAGAGTCTTCACATGGAGAAGCTGGGGGCTAGCTCTACAAAAACAGGAGTTAAAAGCTAATGATGTGATGTTGTCATATCTCACTTTCATTCTTACTAGGATGGGTTGGATCCATCTTGGCCTTTATATTCAAGCTCGAGGTCTTCTGTCAGCTCATGGCTAAACCCTATCCGGGCATGCACTATATCCTTCCCCAAATCTTGTTTGCCACTAAAGAAGATCAGGTTCTCATTCTACTAGCTCTGGCTAAGTATTTTCTTTATTGTTATTCTGACTTTAGAAAGTGATTTTTTTTGCTTGTTATTTAACCTTTTGAGGTTATTGCTTAATGTGTAACCCTTTTCCGCTTTTTGTGGCTGTCTTATTTGCTGTTGGCTGTCATTTTTCCGTTTTGGCCTTGTTATGCCTTGCCAGCCTTTATCCCTTCTTAACACTTAAAACAATTTATTTTACTTAGATAACTGTTTTATTCTTAGCCTGTTTAAGTTAGAGGGCTTTCCTTACCCTTCTTCTCTCTCCCGGGCATAGCCCGTTTAAGTTAGAGGGCTGTGCCTCCCTCTTCTTTCTCTATCCTTTTACTATAATTTGATCCATTTTAGCTTATAATGTCTAGTTAAAAAAAAAAAAGCTGTATTAGATTCTGTTCTGACTTCCTTCTTTTTTCTTGTTAAAAATGTTTAGTAAGGATTCAAAACTTTTAGACTTCAAAAAGTGTGAAGCCTGTGGTAAAAAGATGCCCTTAAGTGAGAGACACACTCTTTGTGTCTATTGTCTTGAGGTTGTCCATCTCCAGGAGTCTTGCTCAATTTGTCATGCTTTCAATCAAAGAGCACTCCTGGAGAGGAAAAACAAACTCATACTTTGGAGACATCCTAGAAATGTTAAAACAGAGAGGTTGCTGGGAAGTCCACCAACACTTCTGCTGAGGAATCTGTCTACTTGAAGGCTTTCAGATCTCACTCTTCCACTTCTTGGGTGTCTCCACCTTTCGATTAACTTATTGACTTAGTTTCTTGAAAGGCCTGGGAGTCCCCAGACTCAGTGGAACCTGTTCCTAGGATGCCAAAGAAATATATTACATCCCCTTCAGGCAAGGCCTTTCTTGCCAAGGGAGTCCCAGTAGATGCTATGGTTGTGGTGGCAGCAACCAAGAAGGAGCTCTCAGAGACATCTTCTTCTGTCCATCCACTGAACAAGGAGTCTTGCACAATGGACAGATACAGAAAGCTCTTTTTTTTTCAGTGACTTTTTCCCTCAGATCGCTGAATTACCTTATTCATTTCACTAGGTTGCAGAGCGACCTCCTGAAAGAGCTAGAAGTTACTCTGCAAGGTTCAGTAGCTGAGGGGGCCTCAGACAAAGTCTCCTCTCAGCTCTCTACCTTAAACTCAGTAGTCAATGCTTCCATGAGACTCATCTCTTATGCAGCGGATGGAGCAAGCAGAGCAGTGGGTTCTGGAATTTCCCTAAGACGACATTCTTGGATGCACTTGTGTGACTTTGCAGAGCCCTTTAAATCTTCCTTTGTGAATGACCCATTCAATGGCTCATCTTTGTTTGGGCCCAAAGTCAAGGACACACTAACCAGGTGTGAGCAGGAAGGAAAGACTCTGTCTGTTGTAGGAGTCCATTTTTCCATGCCTACCAGACCTTACGCCAAAGGTCAAAAAGGAAGTGGCAAAATGTGGTTCTAAAACTCTCAGAGATCTTTTCAAGACACATGTGGTGAATCTTCTCCAAGGGGCAGAGGGGGAAGTAGTAATGGAAGACGCTGACCATGCAGCAGAGGTTGTTCGCAGAATCAGGGTGACAGAGATTCTTTCTTTGGCAAGCCCTTTCAGCACTCCTGAAGGAAGGCTCATCTGTCCATCTTTGGAGGCAGTCGGGGGCTGCTTATCTTTGTACCCAGAATCCTGGCAACAAATAATAAAAGACAGATGGGCACAAAGCATCATATCCAGAGGTTACATCATCCCCTTTTCCCTTCCCGTTCTAAAGATAAAAAAGGTTCTGGATGTTCCACCCAGTCAAAAGGAACAAGCAACTGTACAAATTCAAAAGTTGCTAGACAAAAGAGTCATCCAAACAGTCCCCACAGACCAATTAGGATCCAGGACTTACTCTAGATTCTTTTTAGTTCCAAAGAAAACAGGGGACTGGAGACCAATTCTGGATCTCGGCATTCTAAACAAATCAGTAAAAAAGACCAAGTTCAGGATGGTGATACTGCAGTTGATACTCCCATTCCTGGGAAAAGACAATTGGATGTGCTCTACAGATATCCATGATGCGTACTACAATATAAAAATAGACAGATGATCCAGGAGACACCTGTGCTTTTGGCTGGGAGCTGGTCATTACCATTTTCGAGCTCTTCCCTTTGGCCTTATTACAGACCCCAGAGTGTTCACCAAATATATGGCAGTAGTCATGGCTCTCTTGAAATGTCTAGGTTTCAGGGTGTTTCCATACTTAGACAACTGGCTTCAAACTGCCACAACCAGACATCTACTAATACAAGCAAGAGACACAACCTTACAACTTTGCTCTCACCTAGGCATTACAATAAACTATGAGGAATCTGCCTTACTGCCTTCTCAAAATGTGGTTTTCATAGGGGCAGAATTAGACTCTACAAACATGACAGCCAGACTCCCTCCAGAAAAAATTCAAGTTGTAAGACACCAAGTTTCATACCTTCTAGAAAAGAGGAAAGTACAAGCAAGGATATTCCTAAATGTCCTGGGAATCATGGCAGCAGCAATAGTTCTGATCCCACTAGCACATCTGCACATGAGAATTCTACAGTGGTTACTGTCCACTCTCTGGTCTATGCAAGACCTACCGGTGTCTCACAAGATATTATTAACAGAAACTTGCAAGAAGAATCTTCATTGGTGGCTTTACTCCACTCAAGTAACTTTAGGTCGACCATTTTTACTCCCCCAACCACTGGCCACAGTGACCACAGATGCTTCTCAGATAGGGTAGGGAAGGCATTATCTGTTAAAGACAGTCCAAGGCATCTGGCAAGATCACGAGGCTCACTTGCACATCATTGTCCTAGAGATGAGAGTGCTGCTTCTAGCACTGCAACCATTCCAGGACTGTCTTCTGCTGGGAACTATTGCAATGCAGACAGACAGCATGTTACTTGTGTGGTACATAAACAAACAAGGAGGAACCAGATCTTATCCCCTTTGTCAGGAGGCCCTGAGAGTATAGCAGTGGGCAATCTCCTCCCATCATTTTCTGATAGCAATGCACATCCCGGGAAAATCCAACGTGATAGCGGACAAACTCAGCAGAGTGATTCTGATGCCTCATGAGTGGTCCCTGAAACAAGAAGTAGCGGAAAAGATTTTCCGCAAATGGGGCCAGCCATGCTGTGGCCTTTTTGCCACATCCATGAATGCCAAATTCAGCAGCTACTTTGTCCTTATCCCCCCTCTGGGGGAGTCTCTAAGGGATGCACTTGTTCATGATTGGACCTCAGGTCTTCTCTATGCTTTTCCTCCTTTCCCGTTAATTCCCAGAGTACTTCAGAAAGCCAATTGCTTGGGAAGGGACTTGATACTCATCGCCCCATACTGGCCTCATCAAATCTGGTTCTCCTTCCTTTGGCCTCATCTTGAGGAGGAGCCTTGGATTCTGGACCCAGTTTCAGACCTTCTAACTCATGTGTCTGGAACGCTCCACGCATCCCTTCAGACCCTCAAATAGACAGCTTGGCTGCCCCGATTCCAACAATGAACAGTTTTCCAAATCTATTTTCTTCAGTCAAGCACATTCTAATTTATTCTCATAAGGCTTCAACAAGAAAGATATATAAGAGCAAGTGGAAAAGATTCTCCTTATGGGCCTCTCATAACCACATTGATCCCTTTTCTGCCCCAGTTGATTCCATTCTAGAATTCCTAGTGAAACTTTTCAATGAAGGTGCAGCTGCAGCTACCACTAGAGTTCAGCTAGCAGCTATATCCAATTTCCATCTTGGTGAATCAGGCTCAAACATTATGTCTCATAGGCTATGCAAAGCCTTTCTTAGCTGTACCTTGTTGTTACAACCCCCTATCAAAGATCCTGCAACTCCATGGGACTTGAATTTTGTTTTATCTCGTTTAATATTTCCTCCTTTTGAACCTGCATCATCCTGCAAACTCATATTTTTAACCTGGAAAACAATCCTATTAGTAGCAATCACCTCTACTAGAAGAGTATCAGAGTTGCAAGCCTTGTCTATAAATCCACCATATTTGCTTTTCCATAAGGACAGGGTGTCGTCATGAACAAATTCTTCCTTTTTACCCAAAGTATCCTCAGAGTCAAATCTGAACCAAACAATAGAGCTGCCAGTCTTCTTCCCAAATTATGAGAATAAGGCAGAATATATGTTGCATCAGCTAGACGTGCACAGACAATTACGTTTTTATTTACACAGAACTAAGAATTTCTGAAAATCTGACCAACTATTTATTTCCTTTTCAGACTCAAAGAAAGGTTCCCCCGTATCCAAGGTGACACTTTCAAAACACCTTTCAGATTGCATAACCATTATCTATAAGTCTCAGAATAAGGATCTTCCCAGAAGAGTTAAAGCTCACTCTACAAGAGCCATTGCAATTTCTTCACCTTTTCTTGTGAGATTACCAATTGATACCATTTGTAGAGCAGCAACATGGGCAAAACCACATACCTTTATCACTCATTACAAAGTCAATTAGGCCTCCAGGAATGATGGTGAGATAGGACAACATCACATAAAGAAATTATGTACTCACCATAACATTCCATGTGTGTTGTCCATCTTGGCCTTCATTCTTACATCCCACCCTCCTTCCCCCTACCCTTCTGATTCCTGAAAGACCGAGTGTATACAACTGGAGAACCTGAATTTCTGACCTTCTTCTATTGACCCTGGTCCTTTTTCTATGACTCACTCTTTATAACAGCAAACAAGATCTGGAGAAGGTTATAGTGCATGCTGGGATAGGGTTTAGCCAAGAGCTGGCAGAAGACCTCGAGCTTGAATATAAAGGCTGAGATGGATCAGCGGATCAGATCCGAATCCAACCTAGTAAGAATAAGGGGAAGATGGACAACACACATGGAGCATTATGGTGAGTACATGACTTCTTTTTCACAATTGCCAGTAGTTACAACGTGAAAGCTCAATATTATTTGGGATGCTATCATGGAAGCATGTTATAATATGTGGTCTTAAAGTATAAGTTTTTGTAATGAATTCCTATGGTAATTGGACAACTGAGGAAGGATTTGATGAGTAAAGAGGTAGGGAAATGTTCACTAAACCTTTTTTATTTTTCAGTGTTTTTTGCCACTGTGCCTATGAAACATCCCCTATCAGACTTGAGCACATTTGTTCCCCCATACTAGGATAATAGTTGACCAATGATGCTGTCATCTAGGCAGCCACTGTGTTTGTGCCATGGCAGCAATTAAAAAAGGGAGGGGATTTCTGATTGTGTTACAAGAAATTAAGGATTTTCTGAATAGAATCTAGAACAGAGCAAAAAGTATTAAGATTTTTTCTTTTCCTTTTTTTTTTGCTTTTATTTTAATTTTTATTGTTTTACAAAAGCAGGCTACCTGTTGTTTTGCTTTATTAAAGTGGAAATAGGTTAAATGTTTATGAATAGATTTATTTCTGTTTTACTGAAATTCATAGTTGTTTTGTTTGATTTAATAAATACCCTGCTGTTTTTATTATAAAAGCTATAAGATTGTTAACATGTACCTGAATTGCCATGAAGTTGTTAACATGCACCTGGACTACAACCAATTTAGATGGAAGGGATTTTATTTTAACATATCACCTGAATCCCACCTGAAGGATTGGCTGCATTTCAATTATAAATCCAATGTTTGCATCTTTTTCCATAAAAAAATTGATAAAAAAGGGAGTGACTCCTCCCACCACCAAAAAAAAAAAAAAAAAACTTCTTCTCCAGGAGAGATGTCTTATTCAGAGTGCTGAGATTCTTCTGTTGCTGTTTCAGAAAGGTTAGAGCCAGCTAAAAATGATGCTATTGAAGCTAGCTGTAAATTTCAAAAGGCCATTTATTTTAAGGGCCTGTTAAAAGCACAGTGTTCCTTAAAGAATAACTATAATCAGAAAACAAAACAAAAAAAAAAAGTTTTTTATCAGATATTAATATTTTCAGTAGCAGTGTTGTCCTTACGTTAAGGTAAGTGGTTATTATTTATTTTATTTATTATTTTATTTTATTTTACATTTGTTAACCGGGATGGTCCGACTGGATACATGTCCTTTTTCAGCGGAGGCCCGGGGAGAAAAGCTCCAACAGAGTTACACTGATAATTAGGTACAGTAAATGTTATACCTCACAATGGCCTAACTTGAGGTGGGGGCTACCATACTGGGTACTATAGGTTTTTAACTCCATGGTGTATTTCATGGTAACAAAGAGCATACTCTGGTAAGAATAACATTTAATGTGATAATACCTCTCCACAGACTTGAAATGAGTAAGTTTTATGTTTTTCTACTTCTTTGAAAGTCTCTGACAAATTTTTAAAGCAACGTTCTTTGACTTTCGTTAGTGGCCATGCATTATACAGCACTAACATCTGCAAGATAGGCTTGAAAGTGAGTAGTTATTTGTTGCTTTTGTTCAGTCTCAAAACTGTAGTTTCAGCAAATATTTTCTGAATGATAACATCTATGTAAAAAAGAATGACTCCAATGAGTACCAAGGTTTATGGCTTATATTTTATCCTGCAGCTGAATCCATGACTGATCTAGATACTTTATTTTCTTAAGATCATAAAATTCTGAGCTGTAGATACCCCTTCCAGCTTATGACTTGTCACAGATGATGTGACAAATACCAGAAGGAATAATATGAGATTTCACTTAAAGCCAAAGTAGAGTGTAAATAAACAATACAAACAGTAATAAATTAGAAATGAGAGTAGTTCTTAGAACATGCCATTTTTATGAGACACACCTGGAGCAGATTAAAGTGAAGGAAAAGTACAGCATGATCAGAAAAAAAATTGATATTTGGATAAAGTTGTCTTTCAATGTGATCTGTCTTCACTACCATTTCGTAAAAAAGGAGTACATTACTTAACTGGGGGAAAAAAGATATTGACCATACTGGGAATTACCCTGAGCCTAAAATTTAAACTGGTATTAATTATAAGCTCCATGATGCAGAAAGAGTTAGATGTGCCCTTAGTTGTATTAAGTTGTCTGTTTACTTTAGCTTTATTTGTGTGTGTGTGTGTGTGTGTGTGTGTGTGTGTGTGTGTGTGTGTGTGTGTGTGCGTGTGTGTGTGTGCGTGTGTGTTTTGTGTATATAAATATATATATATATATATATATGTATATATATATATATTTTTTTTTTTTTTTTATGTTTAAGAAATATATATACATATATATATATGTGTGTGTGTGTGTGTGTGTGTGTGTATATATATATATATATATATATATATATTTTTTTTTTTTTTTTTTTTTTTTAAGAAATACTGCTGATGAATTTAAAGTATTTTTTAATCAAGAAACATCTTTATTAAATTATCACGTATGCCATAGGCAATCTTTGAAAACAATCCATACTGACATAATTTCAGCTACAAACATTATACATTACAAACTATGTTGGCACAACTGAAGTTGCAAAAATTATACATCACTTATAATCGATCCAGTCATTGTCAGTTAAACATTACATAGCTTATGCAAATCCTACCTTCTTTTAATCCTCGTTCCTCCTCTGCATGTATTGTTCCCGCAATTCCCATTTTTCCGATGTAATTTGCTCCTTCCTTGATGGATTTAAAGTCTTGGGGTTATGAGGAGTAGGATGAATATCTCACTTTTTATGGCAATATGATACTGAGTATGCATATTTAAACTGATTTTCTGATGCTCTTAAAGATTTCACCACATTTGCTTATGCTTCTCCGCTGTCTGGGATGATAGAAATGAAATATTAGGTTCTAAAGAAAACAATGGTATTTCTGATAGCCCGTCTTACTGTTGCTAGTGTTCATCGGGCAGGGACATGCAACAAAGCACACAATTCAGATGCCTCTTTGCTGCAGACAGTGATTCTAAATGGAACTGAAGTTGATAAGTTTTTTTCTCTGCTATTTAAATGCTATAGATGTCCCATTTAGGGGATTATACAGCACACTGCCAGAGGGTTGCTCCATAATATCTGCATAGATTTTTTGCAAGGTTTATTTATTTTATTTTATTTATGCATTGTGTTAATCAGATTCCATTTGTGTTGTGACTCATTTTGGCTTCTCTAGAGCACTGCCTGGTTAAATGATATATTCAGAGTAACACAGCAAGCAAATGTAGACTGATGGAATAAACACAGGAATATATGACAAAGCTTGTAAGCAGCTCACAGATTGCATGAAGAAGAGCAGATTATTGGCAGCAATTATAAAGTATTTGAATGTACAGGTTATAATGCATATATGACGTTTTGTAACTTAGTGTAGATGGAAAAATATTTTGCCCCTTTTTTTAAGGGTGGTGGTGGTGCTGCGGTAGCGTTGTCGCCTCACAGTAAGACACTGTCCGGTTCGATTCTCAGCTAGAGCGTCTTCTGTGTGGAGACATGCGTGAATGGGCGTACCTTCATTGAAGGTTGTGCGTCAGGGCTGGTAACTCGGCATGTAAAAATCAACTACCAATCATTAGCGGACCGGAGCTCCGCTGTGGCGACCCCTAACCGGGAAAAGCCGAAAGACACAACAACCTAATGATGTCCAGGCTATATCTCTGGATTTACCTAGGAAAAGCATTTTTTATAATAGCAATGTTTATTGTTTTATGTTATAAAACGGTAGTCATCAGAAGTACGTAATAAAAATATAATGCAAGTGCAGTGTTGACCACATAGAATTCTGCTATTAACAGGATAATGCACAAAAATAATTCTAAATGTGAGAAATAGCCAATGTCATCATAACAAAATATTAAGCGCACAGATTGCCCTGAATAATGTACAGTATAGAAGTAAAACTTCCACAGCGTAAAAAGCAGCATTAGTGTCTACAACAAAGCACAATCCAATAAGGTGTACAGAAACAGCATGGATTACTATATATACCAAACAAAATACTTGCTTGAAATCTTCACTTATACACTGAGAAGTTTCTATACATAAAGAAATCTTTCTGAATCTCTTAAAATATTTTTTTGAAATGTTCCATAAAAATAAACTGTTTGCAATAAAGTTACACCACAACTTTAAGGAAATGTCTTCCCTTTTTAACAAGTGATAAGTAATGAAAAATTTGATCCAGTCTGAGGTTAAAGAAATTACATAACTCTTTCGTACTGCATTTGTATAGGTACACCTAATGAGCAGTAATATCGATTGCAATCTCTTCTGTTTATTAATAATTGAAGAGTTCACTAGCTTATTCTACAAAAAGTTACATTTTTGTTGAATACAGATGTGAAACCAAAAGATGAAAAGTAAATCAGCAATTACATTTTTCTTAGATAACACACATTCAGGTGATGACAGTTGTTGCATCACTGCAACTTTGTGGGGAGTTAGGTATTCATTATTTATCAGTATAAATTGCTGATGAATGATGGTGGGGAATGGTAAACATATGAGTCTACTTCATTTAGTTGTCAGAGATACTCCCAAAATGCAATGAGTCATAGTGAGTTGGAATGTTAGGTTTAGAAATTAGGAGTTGAGATTTGCTTTAGGAAATGACTAGAGTCTTTAAAGGAAGGGTACAGAGCACACTTTAGGATTATGGTCAGGAAAAGACTTGGAGTTTTAGGTTTAAGGATTATGTAAAACTAGGTGTGGTATTAAGTTTAGAGAGCATATAAGAGGTTTAGTGTTAGGAAGCAGGATTTAAAATTAGTATTAGGGAGCAATAGAATGTTTTAGATTTAGGGTTAGGGAGTGAGATTTGAGATTAGGGTTAGGGAGCAGGTGCTACTTTAAGGATTAAAGTAGGCATATATATGTGGGTATAGTAAGATGACTGCAACCCCATGGGTTGTGGATGGATGGATGGATGGATGGATGGATGGATGGATGGATGGATGGATGGATGGATGGATGGATAGAGCAAGATGAAGCAGATGGGAGACTGGGTGCTATATGCCGTTTTGTGCAAGTGGTAGTAAGCAGGTGAGCCATACGTTAACAACACAAGAGCCCCTGAAGTAGACCCAATTTATAAGCAATATGTCAGATCAAACATCAGTCAAGATGAACATTTATCTCATAAATTCAGGAAGACCAGTAATTAGAGATATGTAATTCTGAATAATAAGATACATTTAAAATTGAATTATAAGGAAAGGATAAATTGTGTTCCCTTTTTTGAATAACCAGACCTGTAGGAGATGAATTCATGTTTCCAACAATTGCATTTAAGCAGCCTTGAGTATTTGGAAACTATATAAGAGTGAACTTTGCTGCTATTCTAGCATTCTCTCAAAGCATCATTGGAAATCTAAACACCATTGTCCAACAGGTGTTGCAGGCGAAGATCTCAGGAACAGTATGCTCAGCAGTGTGTTATTTATCTCTAGACTGAGGTTACCTGATAATGACTGAAGTAACAAAAATTCATTAAATATAACAAGTTTTAATAACACTCTGCTTGTCTGTTATCAGGAGTTTCACAAAAAATGGAAGTTTGATGAAGCTGTAAGGATTCATTTATAAAAGAAAGAAATCTGTATGAGATCCCTTAGTTTATGGCTTAATGATCTCATGGTTGTGATCCATAATGTGGTACCACCCTGAGAGGTACTAAATTGATCAGATATAGTGAATAATTTGACCATTCTAGCAACAGTGCAAAATACCTTGAGGTTCAGAAGTTTAAACCCACCTTTATCTTTGGGATCTGAAAGTTTTTTTTTAAGATTTGCACTTAATTATTGTTTTGCCACAAGAATGTTACCAATGATTTGTCAAACAATATGAGAACGTCTTAAGGTATGTGTAAAACTGAGTTATTGCAAAAATAAAAAAATGCAAAATATTAATTTTAATTATGTAAGGTCTTGGCAAAAGGCACACTTGTAATTTGTTCAAGTTTTCTAGATCATATTTTACCTCACTTATAAATGAATCAAGTTAGTGCCAATAAAATAAGGAATATCCATTTTATATTTAATGACTCATTGATGAGTGAGCTAAGGTGGGATTGTTTGAATCTTTGAGTTGCTGAGGGGATAGAGTAGTTTTTTTCTAAACTGAATTTATAATGGAATGCTTTGCTGTAATCCTTAATAATTTCTAATAGCTATGGAATCACTGAGCAAAGATTCGGAAAATACAATAAAATGTCAGCAAAAGAGATATTTATAACAGAATCATTCCAACCAAAGAATAAGAGATAGGGTGACACAAGGCACCATTGTCTTACACTGATCAAAATTCTGATTGATTCTGAAAGCTTGCCATTTGCAAGAAGATATACAGAATGTGAATCATCTAGAACTGTAATTGTTTAAATATACTGCATTGTGAAACTAAGCTTATTTTGCACAGCAAAATGAAAAGGAAAACAAACTTGGTCAATAGCTTTACTGACATCTACAATAAAACTGCTTGCTGGTCACTATTATTTGTCTTATTATATGCACAAAAAGTAACCAATCCAAAACCCTAAAAAACAGGAGCTAGTAATGTTTTAAAAAATACTCCTAACCAAAAATAAAAAAAAAACATTCACCTTGTCATCCATGTATTTGGATGACAGAGTGTACTTTTAAATTTTTTGGTTACACACAAAAAAGTGCTTTTTACTTGGGGGCTTTGCTCCCAACATCCATGATATGTTACTCCCATAGTTATTTATACCGACCCCATGGTCACAAACTGTTGTGAAAGGATTATTGGTCCAACACAGCTCACTCCTTTCCCACATACAAATCAATTATTCAGATATTTGACTGTTCACCTTCACTACATGGTTAATTATTTGAATGCTTGATCAAACACAGTGCACCCCCCCACACACACACAGACACAATGCAAATGTACATATAAACACACACATACAGAAATATACATGCACACATGCATGTGCGCACGCGCGTGCACACACACACACACACACACACACACACACACACACACACACACACACACAGACACACACACACACACACACACACACACACACACATACACACACACACACAAATGTAAAACATTGTTTTAAAAGGCATCCTGGAGTATTACCCCTCAGCTGTGGTGAGCACTGTCCAGCCTCTTAATCTAAAAAATAGAACACAAGAATATGTGAATTTAGGACATCAGAATTCACTTTTCAAAAAAAAAATCAGCTATTACCTTATAAATGAGAGTTCTGTGTCCATGAAAATTCATCCTTTTTTTTCCTTCTGTATGACACAGAACTGCTTAGTGTACTCTGCACTGTTTGGGATAAACCATTTTTTTCATCTTACCTTTAAACATCAATTGCAAGACCATCAGTTATTGGAATGCCACATTCTACCTCTCAGAAGTCATCTTGGGATTAGTGCTTCTGTTTTCTCCTGGTGAGAGAAGGAGTGCAGTTACATTATTTCCTGGAGACGGCTGATCACCAGAAAGCCTAATAACTGGTTTATAGGTGACAGCTTGGAATCTGTGTTTATATTCTGGTCCTGGTGAGAGTAGGAGCAGAGTGCATTGATTCCTGACTCTTTCTGGTTCAATAGTGAGTGTCTGTGCTTAAAGTTCCTGATCGGTCTGGTTGCTATTCAAGGCATCTACCAGGAAAAGGCTGCAAACCTACAGACCCATGCATCATCTGGGACAAGACTGTGCATCACCAAACAGGCTGTGGCCTGCTCTCATCTTGGGATTGCAGCTAACATTTTGCTTCTGGTGAGAGAAGAAGCAAAGGAGCATTGTATTCCAACAGAGTGAAGCTGTGGTGAGACCAGCATTAGTAGTAGCCAGGCAGTAGCCATTCATGTGACTCCCCTCTTTTCATCATTCTTGACAAGCTAATTCTTTGTTTTCAGTTAGTACTTTGTTTCTAACTTCCGAATATCTGCCTAAATACTTCATCCTTAAATTTTCAGGTTCTATGTATTAGTTTCCCCTCAAGTGTTTGGCAGTGCTCTGTGTAGACTCAGACAGCTTGAGTGACATTTTTCCTGTAAAAGCACAACTGAAATTTCTCCAATACCTAGTTGCACACAGAACAACTAGGTTGCAGTGACGAGCACTGTCCCCATAGATGCAAACCAGATAATCCTGACAGCGATTGATATTCTCATGCCAACTGTCTAATCAATAAAACAGGATCTGTTGTCATGGATATGAACTTTCCTACTGACTTTGTTACTAGCTTGGTGAATATGGGCATTCTGAGTCAATGTAGAAATTGTCTCATGTTTACTGACAACCAGTTAATTCTCAAACAAACTAATATGGTATGTGAGAGATGTATTTATACAATATCACTGGAGGCAAAGCTCTCATATAAAAGCACTCCTAATGTCAATAAGGTTGTCAGTAGTACACAAACTGCACCCATCACGCACAATTCAAAGTAGACATATAGACCCACATATGCTGAGGCACTTAAATGTAACCTTCCTAAACCACAAAGGTCACCTAGATGAAATATACATAACAAATACCCTCAGCAGCCCCAAGTGTGCTCTTTCAAAACAACACCCACATCAACACATAGAGCTACATCTTGTGGAGCCTCTACCTCTAAGCCCATAAGGCAAGCCACCACACAATCTCACATTCTAGTCATTGGAGACTCCATTGTGAGGTACACTAATGTCCTTCTCACCAGGCTAAGGAGAAAGTCACTGTCAGTTGCTTATCAGGGGCTAGGGTCTGCCACATTACACAGGCACTCAGGTCATTGGATCACAATTACCAATATGACTCAGTCATAGTGCATATGGGAGTAAATGACCTGAGACATACCTCCCTAGACTATATGAAGAAAGACATCACTGAGCTCTCGGAATATGTGTCCCAGGCTGGTATGAGCCTAGCATTGAGCAGCATTTTATTTTCTCCAAGGATGATGCCACAGTATAAACAAAAATTGACTGACTTTAATAACTGGTGTCATTCTAGGGGGGTGACATATTTGTCAGCATGGAAGGAAATGCTCAACAGACCATGCTACTTTACCAGGGATGGTCTGCACCCCTCCCCTCTAGGCTTTTGAATATTAGCTTAAACATTGTCTTTCCCATAGTGCCATTTTTAGGCAATGCCAAACTGAAAGAAACTTAAGATATTACTGTTCAGTGCTAGGAGTCTAAACAAAAAACTCCACTCCCTAGAAGTTCTCTTTACCCTAGAGAATGCTGACGTCAGCGCAGTCACTGAGACATGGTTTAAAGCTGTGGAGAGCACACCAACAGTGCTAGGTTATAATGCCTTCCACACATTTAGGCCAGCTACTTCACAGACAGGGACAAAAAGTGGAGGTGTCTCTATTTACATCTAAGATAAATATACTTCAAGGCTGGTCAAACAGGACAATGTGACTTTGGTTCCTGTTTTTCGATTCCTGACTTCTGAAGATTTTTGTGTTTTGGTATTGTTTTGGATCAGAGTTGTTTCTATCTACACTGTGATATAAACCTGTGGTTTTCACTTCTACCATTGCCCCATGTACACTGATTATGTCCTATTGAAGCCAGCTCCATTGTAGTAGAGAGATAAAGGCCTGACTCCAAACCAGGTGACCCAAGCTCGAATATCATCTCAGGCAACTACTGGTGCTGGAGTAGGGTAAGAGGAGTGACACAGATTTGTCAGCTCACCACTCCTTGTGGGGAGATTGTAGAAGTGCATGCCCAGGATGCAGGTTCCTATGCCTGAATCCTTGCTGAAGACCTGAATCCCTGTGGGAGCACTAGCTTCAATAGAGCAGGGCTCTCCTGATAAGAAGCATCACTTTCATAAATCAGTGATACACCCTCATTCATGACCATTGCAAGCCAAGCCCTGAGTGGATTCTATAGGAATTCACATTGGGGAAAGGGCAGAAAAAAAAATCCAGATGGCTGCCTAAATGACAACTCCTCTTGGTCAGCTGTCAACTCAGTGAATGGAGCGAGAATGGGACAGCAGACTGAGAGAGGGTCTAATAGTCAGCAGGGGCAAAAAATATTATCTTCTGTTCTTTGCTGGGGTCTTTGTTCTATGCCCAAGTACAGCTTCTTTCAGAACTTTTTCTAACTCTCCTTAAACTAGATTTGACAAACTTCTACTTCACTGCTGGATTGGGTTGGGAGGGTGGCTTAATGGTTAAGGTGTTTGCCTTACAAACACAAGGTGCACGGTTTGAGTCTCACAAGGGGTCAATCGGCTAGGCTTAAAATGGCTCATAAAGGCAGTTAGCCAAGTACTAATCTACTTATCTATGAACTTATGAAAAATAAGGTCTGTTATCATCAAGATTCTTCTGCCCCTTAGCCGCCATTTAATTCTGTCTCCAAGTCTCTCATAAGTGTAAGAAGAGACCCTTATCTACTAACAGTATCCATATTCTTGTAAACATAAAGATGAAGAGGCAAGTAGCACAGCATTGGGGGTACATATCTAAGAGTAGAAGACAAACAGGATTTCAGGTGGATTCTGATGACTGTGAGGCAACGGGCATCCAAATAAAAATAGATTTTTTTTCTACGGAAATTGTTTTGCAAATGAAAAGGAAATGACCAGGTATAGCATTTTACTCTGTAAGAGTAGTTATGTAGCTGAACCATCATAGGAGTAATATTTCCCCTTAAGTTTCCTGCTTTCAATGTGGCATAACCCAAAAGAGTTGAGTTGTTAGACTACATATTTCTTCATCACTGAAAGGAGTAATTATACAAGTGTGGTAAAAGAAACAGTTGTAATGATTTTGATTCATAACAATGCTCTGTCCCTTTTAAAATCAGTGCTACTTTGAGAAAAATGTAGATTATAATCAACAAATAAGGATATTCATTACAGTTAAAGACTTCTTTTCCATCAGAAAATTCATGTCAAGTAATGTAATCTTATTTTGTCAACTTTCTAAATCAGTGGTACTAATATTTAAGAAGTGTCCATGATTTGGGGCCTTCACCCCTAAATATTTTTGAATGTACATGATTATGGTGCTGGGAGACTGAAATGCAGTTATCTGCCCATGAAGTGGGTTACCTTTAACATGGCTGTTGATACATTTATCAGATACCTGGCCTGCTTAGTATTTATTAGGGTTTTCAAGTGCCATGTAATAAAGGGGAAAGTGTCAATAGTACTAAATGAAATGCTGGAGAAGTCACTTCTCAAAGCATTTTCTTTGGATGTAGATAATCTGGTGAGCTGTGGCATGCTCTCCATACTGTACTCCCAAGTGTTCTCTGACACTGGTGGACATCACCATCTGTGTTAAACATTTGAAAACGCTGACACAGAACCAGTGGGAGGTTAAGGACCCCTGTGCAGTCAAGTACTACTATCTGTAATACTGCCTGTGCTTTAAAGAGGGTTGTTGTTGGCACAGTTAATATGCAGATCACCTCATCAGCATTCATGTACCCCAGGAAGATGATACAGTAATGTTTTACAGGGCTTAGTCTTGCTGTTTCCCTCATATTGCATGCACAAGCTACACATGAAATGATTTCTGGATAGCAAATGCAATTCAATAAATATGCAGCAACTGTGTAGCATAAGCTCAGGCCTACAAATTATTGAACTAACTGTGAGATCATCTCAGCGTAGTGGTAGTTGACCCACCTCATGGAACAGGGTGGCACCTGATGAGAAAGATGACGGAAATTGTTAACATTCAAAGATGATTGTTGATACCCAGGAGAGAAAACTGGTATTTATTCTACATGAAATGGCAATATTTTGCTGTAGTACATTGGACTGTGTTTCACAGAGAAATATGGAGACACAGTGAGTATTATCATTCTCTGCTGGTCTCTAGCCCACATGTATTTTATCTGTTTAACAGCTGGGTTGTTTATTATCATACATGGACACCAACAAGTACTACATATAGCTGTGTGGTACATGAAACCATTTGTAGATGAAGTCAATACAAATGCAGTTAGGCATCTTGTTTTATTCTTTTTTGTTACATTCATACGATGAGACTGAGGTAACTGTGCATTATTTGTACTTATTAAGAAGTTTTCAGACAAGTTTAATTTTTATCTCATTTTCATGTAGCAGTACAGTAAGTAAAAGCAGTCTAAAATTATTTGCCATATGTTACTGCAAGATTTCCCATCAGTTGAGCCAACCTACTGCTGCAAAAGTAGAGAGACCTCATGCTGGACTGGTAACCTATGTTGACACTGCATCCAGGATCATGGAGTGATGACCAAGGGGAGGAGGCAATAGCAGGCAGTAGTAAGCTCTCCTTCACAGGAGCAGAGTAAATAAGCTTTCAGCAGCTTGTATGCTGTTGGAGTTGCGTTTATAAAGGAAGTATATATGGCTAAACAGTGAAATAACTTTCATTAAAATTAGTAGCATAATCTGAATAAAAAATAAAATGCACATTCACAGCTCTAAATATACTAAATGTAATACAACTTTGGAGTAAGGAAAAATGTTCTTACCCCCACTATTCTGCAAATTCATGTTATTAATAGTCCTATTTTTATGAAACATAGGATTTGATTAAACCAGTTTGATGAAGCCAGTAACTAGTTTCATCAAAAACAGCAACAAATAAATTGCACTCAGCAAACAAAAACTAGAAACAAGCCACAAAAACAACTGGAGCTGAACTCACTTTATATTGAATACATACATTCAATATAAAGTGAGTTCAACTCCAGTTTTTGTGTGGCTCATTTCTAGTTTCATTAAAACTCAGTTCAATGATCAGCAGGGAGCCCTATATTAGTATACTCACACAGACACACACAAAAACACACACTCATGCACACCACTGGCACATATTTGCCACAGTGTACATGTATAAATATATATATATATATATATATATATATATATATATATATATATATATATATATATATATATATATATATATATATATATATATATATATAGGTTTACCTTCAAAATGTCGAATGCCATAATGTCTAATGTTCATTTGGTTGAAAAATAACATCTAAACCCAAAACATTGAATGATCAAAATGTCTAAAATCATTTAATTGAAAATGTAATGAGATCACCTCTACTATTTTGCAGGGGGGCTACACCCCCCGCACCCCCGTGGGGGGCTGTGCCCCCCACACACCCCCAACTTAAATATACCAACTCTGATAATGCACTACAGTGCAGAAATGGTCAAATTCAATAATTTCAACATTGTGAGTTTAGACTCATTTTATTGCAACATCTTGATAATTCAATATAGTGCATTCAGTCGATTCATTTTCAACCATTTAGCATTCAACATTTTGAAGGTAAACCATATATATATATATATATATATATATATATATATATATATATATACATATACATATACATACACACACACACACATATATATATATATATATATATATATATATATATATATATATGGGTTCACTTTGTAATTTTTAAATACTGAAATCTCGAAATTCAGTATTTCAAACCTACAAAGCCGCAGACTTACATTTTCGAAACCGGCAGAAGCGCGAAATTCAAAATACTGAAGCATGGATATTTTGAATTTATGCTTCCGGCAGTACGGTGTGTGGATGTTTGGGTTTAATTTTGGTAATTTTGTGTGTGTAAGTATATTGGTTAGGGGTTTAGTGTGTGTAAGTTTGTGTTGTGACTCTTATGTGTGTGTCTGAGGGACTGTAAGATGTAGAACAGGAACACACCAAACAAGAAACAAACTAAAACTAGTAAAAAACGGATCGTACACAATAGGAGAACTGGAACCCAGATTTAATATTCCACAAATGAGAACCACAGATACACGTGTATCTGTGGTTCTCATTTGTGGAATATTAAATCTGGGTTCCAGTTCTCCTATTGTGTACGATCCGTTTTTTACTAGTTTTGGACTGTAAGATGTGTGTGAGTTTCGTTTGTGTTTCTGTTTGCGCGATCTCGGGGTTAGAATATATAAGTAGGGGGTATGTGGGGGCAAAACCCCCTACATGGGGAGTGCAGGGGGGCTTGCTCCCCTACTATACATAGTTTAGATGGGTTTGTTTGGTTGTGGGGGGATTTGTATGTATGTTTATGTGTGTTCTGTATGTGTAGCAGTTGTGTGTTTTTGATGTTGTGAGTAGTGGTTGGGTTTTTGGCTTTGTGGTTTCGAAATACTGAATTTTGAGATTTCAGTATTTCGAAATTACAAAGTGGACCCATATATATATATATATTTACATATGTATATACCATGTATATATATATATATATATATATATATATATATATATATATATATATATATATATATATATATATACATACATACATACATACACCACACACACACACACACACACACACACACACACACTCATATATATAATTGAGGATTGGTATAATGGTTAAGGTGTTTGACTCAGAGACACAAGGTACACTGTCTGACTCTCACCTTTGGGAGGGAAACTGGCTAGACTTAGAATGGCCTATTAACAAAGCTAGCATAGTAATTAGCTATGAACTTACTAAACCATGAATGTAAGAAAAAGGGAAAATTAAAATTTTGTGGGAGGTTGGCATAATGGATAAGGTGTTCACCTTACTGACACAAGGTGCAGGGATTGATTCTCAAATGGGGTAATTGGCTAGGCTTAAAATGGCCCACAAGGGCAGTTAGCCTAATACTAACCTATGAAACTATAGCACATAACACAGGCCGACACAGACACACACACACACACACACACACACACACACACACACACACACACACACACTTGCATGTTCACACACACACACACACAGAGCCACGCACACACACGCACACACACACACACACACACACACACACACACACACACACACACGCATACGCACCCATACACACGAATGCACACGCACACACATGCACAAGCACACACGCAAATACTCAGAAGCTGTACATCATGCATCAAGATAAAGCATACTGAAAAGTATCTTCTACTTTCTGCAGGATGCTGGGGGAGGTGACTGATCAGTTGAGTTTAACATGGATGAAAATATACCTTAACTGAGAAACACAGTTGGTACAAAAACCTTTAAGAATGCTCCTCCCAAGGTACAGTGACCTTTGAGTTGGTTATATGTTTGCACTTGTAGGGTTTTGCCCACTAGAGACATATGACAGGCCTCTTCTCTCGAATGTAAAGTATTAAATAAGAGATGACAGCAAGAAAAAGTCTAAACTTTAAGATCAGTGGGCTGCAAAGGAAAAAAAGAAAACATAAAAAAAATGCAGGAACTATCCATTGAGCTGAAATTAGTACATCCCTGTGGGACTCATCTTCTGCTCCCAGGTAGTACCTTTCCCTATGCCAAGCCCCTTACAGAGCTATCTGCAAATCATGGCATTAACGTGCATGTCTTCTGTAACGTTACCAGTTCAGAACATTAGTACTCCCGGGACTCCAGCAGATGTCAATAATGCTGCAAAGATGTTATGTTCCCTTCCTAAAACTGAATTTTCCTTGTTTATTTGGGTTTGTTGATCAAAATAATGTGCTGATTCATGGTGGACTTCTGATACAGCCTCGGTGCAGTGCACAGGATAAAAAACAAAGTTTTAAGAACCAGGAAAACACTATGTTTTAGGCATCAGTGGTAAACCACTATGTTTAAGGTATGAACAGTGGTTAACACTTCAAGAGATACAATCAGTTCAGATAAAACAGGATAGATTTTAGATAAGAGATTTTAAAGATAATCTATTTACAGTATTTAAATCTGTCAGGGGATTCATATAGTTTCACACTCTGCAGCATCTTTGTGGGTATTCAGACAAATTACCTTCCTCCTGGCCCACTCTCTGCAACTCTTTAATCAGCCAAGGTGACCAGCTTAGCAAATGGACATCATCTGGTGACTCAGGCAGCTTCAGGTTAGAGTGCTATGTCAGTTCATGAGTTCATTTTGGTCCTAAATGCATACCTCATTACTCACATCTTGATTTAGTAAATTACTGCATAATTATAGATTCAGTGACTAGCAACAGAATGAACAAATAATGTGATCCATCAGTATACTGGGCAATTAAATGATACAGAATTATGGGTCAACACAATAAAGAGTTTTTCTTTGGTCAAGCTTTTCTGATTTTTCAGCCTAGAATTCAGTTTAACATGTGGTTCAGTTTTGCAGCTGAATTCATTGTTGTGATCTTAAAGTGCTACATTGCATTCATTTCTTTCTGAATTCCTTCTGAGAAAGAAATGATATATTGCTTTTGCATGTCATTACATTTGCAAATTACTACTAATGGAAGGGTACATACCGACCTGATAATAAAGATATGGTGACATTTACAATAAGGCAAGATTACAAGTCAAAGCATAGACTGGAAACACAAGTTATTGTGTTAAAATGAGGCTTCACAGTGCTGTAACAGGAAATCCTGCTCCACCTTGAAGAGATAATTGTTTCTGGTGTGGAGAAAGCGCTATTGTAATTTATTTATTCATTGGCTGAATGCCAGTTGAATTACACTGCACTAAGTGACATGTAGTCTGGTATTCAGAGGCAAGTGCTTTGTATCTGAGCAGCTACGGGCCACATTACACAGTGATAAATTTCAATGATCCCATAGCAATGTAACCCATAGCTTCTTAAATATGAACCAGGACTCAGACTTGCATAGCACCTGTGGTTTGTGAAAAGGAGAGCATATGGAATTAGTAATGCTGCATCACATTGTCAAGTTGGTGCAAATAGGTAGCAGAAGCATCACTCATGTTGCCCAAACACCTAGTACACAATGTTCTAGCTCTGTGCCTGCACAGTATTATATGCCATCTCTGCTATGGTCAATCTGGTAGCTGAAGATGAGAATCATCGTCCATGGTCCCAATACATATTCAGCACCCCCTACAACACGCAGTGGTGACACCATTATACGTGGCCTACTACCTGATTATAAGCTGGTTGTATGTAGTGGGGTCTGTACCTGTTTACATGTACATCTACTGATTTAGATGACCATGTGGAAGTCACCCCACATGAAATATTGGCACATGTCAGATGTTTGCTAGACGTGATAATCATGGAAACTGCTTGGGTGGTACACAGGCATACCTCTCAACTGTCCAGATTTTTGGCTCATATTTTCAGTTTGCCCCTCAAAAAAAATGTGGTTTTCTGGCAAATCATGGGGATGATATAAGGACTGAAGTCACTAAATAATGACATACAGTTGAGTCTCAGACTTCAAATCCTTCAAAAAATGTATATTAAAACAAACCCTGTTACTTTAGCAACTTTCTAAGTTTATAAGAGCAATATTTAAAGTATGTCCCTATTTTTGGGCTGTTGTCTCCCCATTTTGACATGCTCTATTCACATTTCTTGCACTAAGAGGTTGAGAGGTATGTACAGAGGTACATTACAAATGATACCCTGGCATTGCAAACCTCCTGGCAGTTATGAGAATGTAGATTCTTTCTGTTGATGTGTCTGAAACCATGTGGACCAGATATGGCCTTTATAGCAATATGTGTACAGTTCAAAGCTGTTAGGACTTCAAGGAAACAGGCAATGTTGCAGTATACCCTCAGAGTAGTGGTCTTCTCTTCTGCTGTCCTTGGGAACCATATATTCTCTTCCATATGTTGTTTCATAACGTTAAAGAACTGATGTAACAAACACAAGGCTGGTGTCCATGAAATTCCAAGTTACTCCCCTGTAGATTGTTAAAAGATCTCTGTAGTTAAAGCAACACATACTTTTAATAGTCACTGGGCTTGGCAGTCCACACATTCCCCTGGATTCCAATTAATTTGATTAAAGAGCTGGTCAGAAATAGTGATAATTGTTCTGGGGCAGCTGTATGACTGTAAAGTGTGTATGGTGGAGGGAGGGACAATCAGTCTACATTCATGAAGAATTTTTTTTTTATCTATGTACATGTTCCAAGTGTTAGGGGTAAGTTGTGGCAGTCAGAAATGGAAGCTGATTTTTGCTGATTAGAATTTATGTCATACCTTGCTGTACCCCCCTCCCTTCACTGCCATTTTCATTGGATTCTTAGAGCACTGCTTAAGCTTCACCATGTGTCACAAATTTAGTGTCTGGTAATACTCTAGCCCTTGGAGTGGTGGGGATCATTACAATGGAGCATGCTGACAAACTAAGCTGCCTATGTGAGGAATTATCATTGTAGGATAGCCAGCTGTGGCAAGAATTAAGAGATCCTGAGCTCTGGGAGAGAGGCTACCAGGATTTCTGGAATTAGCTGAGCTGGAACACTTGGAATGACAACATAACACCTAGTATATAGCACAAAAAGGCAATACCAGCAAATCATCACACATTTTAAAAAGAATTAATAGTCTCTCTCTGTTTTTCTCTCTTGACTCTTTCTGTATTACAACAGTATATCCTGACAAGTTGAATTACAGTTTATTTTCTTTCTAATTTCTAATAATGTTCCCAACATCACTGTACAATTAAACACTGTAGCATGGACCAGTAGCCCAGCATCAGTCTAACCACATTTTTGCCTCAATAAGCACCATGACTGCCTACCCCATATGCATGCAGTCAAAATGCAGGTAACATGCTAGGCACATTCTCATGTCAAGGTCAGTATATTCTTGGATTAATAGGGAACCATATGTAGCCACCTCTGTTGCCCATTTTTCTGTGATCAGTTCTCATTTTGTTTCTTTTTTCAGTTCCTTACTGTGTCGATACTAAAACTCACAGGAGTGGTTATCATATTATGTGAACAAAATCCAGCCAGCATTTGAGGAAACATGAGTAAAAGACCAAGGAAATTAGCAAAGAATTTAGTGGAGAGTTTTTTCACTGTTAAAAAAAACTGTTGTTAAAATGAATGTAAATATGTAAATACATAAACATATCCAAGGATTCAGGAAGAAGGGCTCAGTACTCGCATTAATTCACCAGTCCAAGTTGGTCAATTAGTGCAACGGTAGAAAATGACAGCTATGGCTGCAGTAAGAAAAACTTCATTAATGGCTCATTGATGTGTCTCAGTATTTCACACTATCATTTTTAGACCTGGCTATGTTAGATTTTTGTCCCCTGTGGCGCATGCATTGTATTGGCAAAACCTGTAAACGCACATTTAGACCTCATGCACACTCCAAGGTATTCATACAAAGAAATCCACCTATCAAAGTGCAAGCCCCCTGCAATCACTCACATTATCGCACTCATGGAAACACTCACACATTCACCCACATGCTTGCTACAACACACACACACACACACACACACACACACATTCATGCAGCTTCATTCATGCCCGTTCACATGCACACAAAAGTCCACATACATAAGTACACATTAACACCCCCTCACCCCACATCTTTGCTGAACTTACCTGCACCACAAGTACTCCCATATGAGTAAATGGGTGATTATCATGTTTTTACAGCAGTCACTTTTTCCTCTAAGAGTAAAACTTTACTTGGCTAAGCAATTTTCTGAATGAGTCATTTGGCCAAGCTAATCAGGGGCCACTGGCATCTCTGGGGAGAGCACATACTAATTAATATTAGCCACTTCTATACAATGCCACATTTGCATACAGCTGTGCCCATGCCCCCACCCTCTGAGCTGAGACTCCCACAAGAAGAAAACCTCAGTGGTAAGAATTGGAAAGAATAAGGCAATGGGAAAAACTTCTGAACTAAGGTTCCTCCATCTTGCTAAGCCCTTCTGAATCCCATATATATTTTTAATTGTCATAAAGATAGACCAATACAGTTGGAAATTATTGTTACTTGTTTTTGACAAGTGTTAGAAATGATCTTTAATAGCACTATTTACCTCTTATTTTAATCATAATTACTTAAACTCTACAGCACCCATGAAAAAGGAAAATGGTAGCTTGATGTTACATTTATGGACATTTGAAGTTATTGTAACATTCTTTTTTCTAAAACCATGTATCCAATTCATTTTAAAGAAACTACATACCATGTATGCAGTTCAAGGTGGTCTGCTGCATTCTTAATCCTAGAATGGGCAACAGTACAAATTCAGACCAAATGCACTAAATGTATATGTGACCAGCATAGAATTTCACTGATACTCAAATATTACATGGGTCACAGCTGCACATATGTTCTCTGGTTACATACTGCATGAATGCATTTTTGCTCCCACAGAGGAAAACACACATGTATGCATATGTATGTCAGTACATATACACACCACCCCTCCTTATTTACTTTGTAAAGTTTGAAAAAGCACAGGTAAAGCATTATCAGGAAACATATTAAATAACACATATATAGTTGCACATATTAATACTAGCCAGAAACATTTGTAAAACATACATTACAAATTATGGCATGTTTTATATATCTGTATGTAGACTAAGAAGGGCTTACATTATGAATCCTGAATAGTTATTTCCACTGTTGAGGGTTTAGTAGCACTTTTGTTTCACTTGAGTTGTTTGCATTGTAGGTACCCTGCTTATCAATCCTTAGGAACATAGGAATAATACAAGGCAAATGATCACATGGACCATAAGATGACTACCCATGTACACCTTTAAGCAGACAAACTTAAAATGTCTTGCCACTCTTGTCAAATACTTAATATGCTTACCTCCTAAATAAAGCAGGGCCTTAAATTATAAACCTGGAATAGATTTGTGTCTACACTTCCAGCCATCAAGTGTAGCCTTAAAGGTAGTTAAAGTAGTAGCTTGTTTGACCTGTAGTGACAACTTATTCCATGGGCTGGGAATATGCTAGGAACCTATCCCTCCAGCGAGTCTTGTTTATTATTTGCTATAGGTTTTGGTATCTTTTATTGGTGTTTGTAGAGGCACTGGTTTTGTAAAGAAATAAGAAGTCAAAAAAGTTAGACACAGGTCACCTTAGAGCAGTCAGTAAGTTTACTGGGTATAAGGTGAGTCATGTTAATCTTTTGGGATAGTTGAGTTAATCATTTCTACAGTAATCACATTTTATAATATCATTTCACTGATGCTTGCTCTTTTTCTTTAAAGAAACATACTTCCTTGCTTATATATTTGATCTCTGATTGGTACCTTGTTAGGTGCTTGAGACAACGTGCATGTGACCCCACATATATGCTGTCTCAAACACCTAGCAACATCCATGTGACCCTGGTAGGTTTGGAAGAGTAACATTGGTAGGGCTTTCAGGTTGCATTCTGCTGAGGACACCATGGCAGCAGCAGCATCTCGACTCCTTAACATAGTGTGGACAAATTTGATTACCTCTCCTTTTTGGCCACAGAACTGGTATGTTATTCTTCCTTGGAGAGCTAGTGGTCATCATTTCACTCTGGCTATGCTTATGTTCATCCATCCTTCATCAGCTGATGATTTGGTAGTACAAATATTTTGGAATGTAGTTCTTTTTGGCCATCAAGAAATGACAGGTAAAAGTCATAATTTTCATGATATAATCTTGCTTATCGGGTGTTTTTTCTTAACTCAAGTGTCTAGCAGTTGGCTGTAGGTTAATGGCTTTCTTACCCATGAGCAGTTTGCCTTCCTTGAAAAATAAGCATTTAAAGCTTACTGCTACTGCTCCATTCAGTGAAGACAGACCTATACTTGGCAACTATATAAATTAGTTTAAACTAGCTTAAACTATAGTCTAAATTAAGGATTTAGTATGACTGTTTGTTTTTTTTTTTTTTTTGCTGTAAATCTCACTGTGGTGTGTGAATTTCTATGTGGGGCTAGCCTGGCTCCTTTCCTCCACAGTACAGATAGCATTAAACTGATATGTGTTGAGTCCAAGTCCCTTTCTCAATGAACCACACCTGCTTCCTATAGACACTCACACCTCTTACTTGCCACTTCCACTTCCACTTCCTCCCCAAACAGAATCAACCACAACCCCATATTAATTTACTTTCCACTACCCAGCCAAGCTCAAAAAATTAAACTTTCTACCCACAATAATCATACAGCCACAGTCATAATAACGGAAACAAAACTTTACAAATCAATCCACCCATTCTTAAACTAGGCCTTCAAACTCCCTCAAATATCTACAGCAATATATTACTACCTATTACACCATTTTTCATAACCTATTAACTATCACATTGCCATCCACATCCTTACTGCAAATTTTCTCATCTGTAGAACTAAATTTTCATGGAAATGGTCAATAATGATATAGTAAACCTCCAGACACTGGACCCAATCCACTTTGGTTTTGTCAAAGTCAGGTTATGCCTACTGAACCTGGTGGACTTCTTTGAGAAGGTCAACAAAGCAAAATGGTTCACACTGCCTACCTTGACTGGCCAAGGCATTTGACACAATACCCCACTTGGGCATTTTTGACAAAGTTAAGAGGTTAGATACAAACCCATATTTCACCGGGTAGATAGCCAACTGGCTCAAAGACAGGATCCATGAAGTTAGAATTGGGGCGACCACCTCTACAAAGAGGCCAGTCACCAGTGGAGTCCCTCAGGGATCGGTCCTCGGACCACTCCTTTCTGGCATTTACTTCTCTGAAGTCAAGGCCAATGTCAATGGCCTCTGGCTGACTAAATTTGCTGATGATTGCAATTTAGGAGCTGTCATTGAATCACACACTGACACAAATGCTGGACAGAGGCTCAGGAATCTAGTCTAAAAGGGAGGCGAAAGCCAACACATTCTGGCTAGGCTTATAAATGCCCTAGGGCAGATAGCCTAGTACCTACCTATGAACCTATGAACCTATAAATGTTCTCCAGGAAGGGCTGACACAGACAGACAACTGGTGCCAGAGCTATGAAATGCATAATAGTATCCTTCGGGAAATCATCCACCCCTGATAACTATCATATTGGCCATCATGTGTCTACAGTGGTGAGGAAATCATTCAGTGTTGTGCAACTTATAAACAAAGGTATGTCATCTAGGTCCAAGGAAGTCATTGTTCCACTGTATTCGGCATTCATCAGACCTATCACTGAGTACAATGCCTCCCTTGTACATACGTAGCCAGACATATCCAACAACTGGAACATCCACAGAGGTTCCTCACTAAAAGAATACAGGGCATAAGTAAAATGTCCTATGCAGACCGCCTCGAGGCCTTATCCCTATAGTCTGTCTCCTAAAGGCTGTTGAGGGGAGATCTATGCCTGGCAGACAGGGCATTGTCAGACCCGACTCTGATGCACTTCCTGCATATCCACAAAACAAACAGCACTAGAATAACCTGTTCTAAAGACTTAAACCTTGCCTGTAATATAAATAGGACCTGCTGGAGAGACAGGTATATATCCCAGAGACTACCCTGTCTCTGGAATAGGCTCCCCATCCATGTGAAGCAGAGTTCCTCCCTAATCCAATTCAAGTGTAACTTGGACAATTGGAACAAGAAATTCATCCCTGGTTTTGCACCTATTTCTGCAATGGAGACAGGCAACCTGTAAATGTTTGATTTCCCAGACCCCTGCTTGTAAATGTTTCATCTCCCAAGCCCCTGCTTACACTTACTAATGGTACTAGAACTTGTCAGAGATTAGGGTTGCATGGCTAAGCTTAAAAATGCCCTTGTAGTCGTTATTCTAGTAAACAACTATGAATCTATAAAACTTCACAAAATAAAAACATACACAGCAATTTTTTATTCCATCCTATTTTTTATCCCATGTCTCTTCCTGTTTTTCTCTGTCACTACCTTACTAAGCCTTACTAAGGCTTAAGACTTAAGGGCCTTTCTGAGACGGACACCTGGTGTCAAAGTCATGGCCTCAAGCTAAATGCCAAAAAATGCATAGTCATCCTGTTTGAGAAAAACAAAACACCCACGAATTACCACTTAGATGGCAGCCCCCTTAATGCAGAAGAGGTAATAAGAGATCTGGGGAACAAGGTATATAGTAATCTCTCCTTTGACAATCATATTGCCAAAGTAGTTAGGAGATCCTTCTATGTGGCCCATCTAATTACTAAAGGGTTGGCATCTAGAAATAAAGAGGTTATAGTGCCCCTCTACTTGTCACTCATTAGACCCATCATAGAGTACAATGCCCCATTTGGGATGTACCTCACAAGACAATTCCAACAGCTGGAAAGTCCACAAAAGTACCTCACCAAGAGGATTACTGGTCTCAAACATATGTCCTATGCAGCCTGACTGAAAAAACTCTGGCTGTACTCAGTGGCATATCACTTACTCAGATGTGATCTCTGCCTGACTTACAAAGCCATGTCCAACTCAGACTTGATGGACATGCTCCACCTAAAGAAATTCAAGTCACTGCGAACCATGCCCTCTAGTGAGCTCAACCTCGCCACAACAATAAATAGAACATGCTGGAGGGATAGATTCCTGTCACAGAGACTCCCCATGCTTTGGAACAAAATTCCAAATTACATCAGGCAGAGCCCCTCACAAACGCTCTTCAAGAGAAACCTTGACAAGTGGATGGGTAACAGAAAATGCACCCCTGGGATCACTTCATTGGCTCTGCTTGACAGAGGATCAGTTAATTAATCAATGGGGTGGTGAAAGCCGACACACTTTGGCTAGGCTTATAAATGCCCTCGGGCAGATAGCCTAGTACCTACCTATGAACCTATGAACTATACCACTGCAAACAATACTGTTGCAATCCAGTGTAACTATCACTATTATCACATCATCAGCCTCAGACCTCATCTTCACACATTATACAAATTTCTAACACATTCAAATAATAGACAGTATACTTTACATGTTTCTTCTGCAAAACTGCCTCAAACTCCATGCCACTCTTAAATAAAAAATTATCAAAGCGTTTCCATCTTATAACAAAACTTATATCACCTGTTGACATTGAACTGTACCCAACTCATCGGCTGCACAGCAGTGGTACTGAAAGTAGCTTTCAGTGAATTTACTTTGTGGCATTAGCATTCACTGATAGAGTGCTCAGACAAGTGACATCTGTCCCCAGTAAACATAGTCTGGGCAGACAAAGGAACGAAGGGAGACCATAAAGACTCCATGTAACCAACCTTCAGGAGCCAGGATTGTGCCCCAGAGCCTGAAGCTGAGGTTTGCCTAGGAACCATGGCATTCCATACTGAGGGTAAGAAAAATATTGTTACCAGGACTAAAAGAATTACATTTATTATATACTTTAGGTGCAGTAATCACAGATTTGCTTTCTGAATTTGAGATATAACTGGAAAGATTCTAAACGTTATGAGTTTATAGTTAGTGCCAACTTGTAAACTAGATGTTTACAATAATTTTGCACCATATTTTCAGTGTAACATTCTTGTAATTGCCTCATTAAGGAGAGCATTAGTATTGTCTCTAAAGTGATAACATACATTATCTTCCACTAGTACTGTAACAAAATGTTTTCATCTTGCAAGTTCATTTAACATTAGAAAGACGCATTCTAGAATGGCTTCAGGATAGGGTTGTTAACTTAAATAATTGTAATTTGCTTGGAAAGAATTTACAGTTAACTTGTTTGGAAGTTTTTAAATTAGGTTTTTAAATGTTAACTTTTTTTTTAGATTTTAACTTAAACATTTAGCTTCACAGTCAATGTTTTATGCTTTTAATATCAACTTTCAGGTTTATGATGTATAAATGTTCATTGTTATATTGCAGTTAAAAAACTGTTTTGTACCATGTTATTCATTATGGTGTGTCTTCTAAATGCAATTTTATTTGAATTTTAGTTAGGTCACTTTTATTAATTTTACATGCTATATATAAAAATAAAGTAAATAATTCTAAACTTTATGCATTTCATGTTGATGCTTTCTAGTCTAGAAACTGACATATTTGGATTTATCTCTGTGTATTCCTTCTGACTTTTGGCAGTAGATTTTATTCTCAGAGTTCATTAACATTTTAAATTGCTTTGAGGAAAATAATACAATAAAGATGAACTAAGTTATCTACATAATGAAAAAGAAATTGTTCCATTAATTTTAATAAATCATAACTGAATGAATATGTGCATCATGCATACCAGCAGTTACATTTGTATTTCATTAACATTCAAGTGGCTTGGTGATGGCTAATATTAAATACTTTTTTGTACATCATAAAAACAAAGTAGGTTGCCATGTGACTTTACAATATTAATAGGTTCATAGGCTCATTGGTAAGTAATAAGCTAACTGCCCTTGTGAGCCATTTTAAGTCTAACCAAATTCCCTTTTTGGTTATCCCATTTGGTTATAGATTGGCCTTACATATCCCATGGTCGAAAATTATATATTACCCTTAATGAGAATAACTGGAATCATAATTTGATGGGACCCATGCATGTGATAAAGCATTTATGAGCGGTATCTGTCCATTAGCAGTACAGGGGGTAGTCCTGGGATAAATATTCTGTTTCCCATTCAAAGATCTAATTTGTGCTTGAAAATGGACAAGGATGAACTTTGTTTTATGTGGATGGGGAGTCTGTTCCAAAGCAGCAATATCCTCTGCGAAATAAATCTGTCCCTACAAATCATTCTGTTGATGATGCAGAAGAGGTTTAGATCCACAGACCAAGTATTTCTGATGCCATTTGACATGCTAATGTGTAGTAAATCCATCAGTAATGGGTCAGAGGATGGCTTGTATGCCAGACATAGGTCACCTCTTAGTGTTCTGTAGGATACCGAGTATAGTCACTCCATGTAGGACATGTTGTTTGGGCCTTGTATCCTTTTAGTAAGGTATCTCTGTTGGGCTTTCCTGTATCTGAACACATGCATGCCAAACATAGTCCTTAACTGTCCAGATTTTTGCCTCATATTTTTGGTCTGTGCCTTGTAAAACAAGATTTTCTGGCAAATTACTGAGGATCAAAGTCCCTAAATCATAACATACATTTGAATTTAACTCTTCATATCCCTCAAAAAAATGCACACTAATATCAATCCTGTTGTTCTAGCAATTTTGTAAGTTTATAAGAGCAATATTTAAAATCTGTCCCTATTTTTGGGCCTTTGTCCCTCGGTTATTTTATGTTTTGCTCAGACTTCTTGCTCTAAGAGGTTGAGAGATATGATGCCAAAGGAGACATTATATTCAATGACTAGCCTAATGAGGGCTGAGTAAGAGGGGGCAATGACATCCCTAGATCTAGACACAATCCTTTTATTTATTAGCTGTGAAATATAAAAGGACTTTCTTGCAACAATAGACACACGATGGTTAAAAGTTAGGTCACTGACCATAAAAGTTTCTTTAGGGGCATATTGTCAATGTGATAATTCCCAGGGGTAGATGTCTTTCCAAAGGATACAATAATACATTTCTTTGCATTTATTTTCCTACCATGATTTTGACACCCATTACTTATTTGAGACAAACCTGCCTGCAGGACAGCTGTGTCATCTGGGGATTCAATGACTGCTCCAAGGTTGCAGTTATCTGCCAGTTAGCCATCCAGAGCACTGTGGTATTGCCTTTTACTTCAGAAGTGTAGATGCCAAACAGGCGAGGTCCCAGCACAGAACCCTGGGGACTCCATTGGTTACTGGTCTCTTTGTGGAGGTAACTTTCCCTATTTTCATTATCTGCATCCTGTCTGTGATCCAGTTGGCAATCCAGTGGGTGACATAGAGGTTTATTCCCAATTTATTTAACTTTTCTACTATGGCTGAGTGGGGAATTGTGTCAAAAGCTTTGGTCAGGTTGAGGTATGCAATGTGTACCATTTTGCCTTCATCCATTGCTTTGGTGACCTTTTCAAAAAAATCCACCAGGTTGAGTAAGCATGACCTGCCTTTGATGAACCCAAACTGAGATGGGTCTAGTGTTTGGAGGTTCCCTATATCCTGAATGATTAATTCCATGATAAATATTCCATGGCAATGGATATGAGGCTGGTCAGACTTATGAGTCTGTAATTGCTTAGGTCTGTGGAAGATCCTCCCTTATGAGGAGGAATGACTGTAGCTGTTCTCCATTCACTTGATATAAAACCTATATGGAGGCTGAGATTGAACAGTGTGTTAGGGGTGTGGCTAAATCATGTTTTATGCTATTTAAAATGCATTCATGGATATTGTCAGGACCCATCGATGAAGTATTTTTAGCTTTTGGTAGAACTTTTAGGACTTGGTCTTGTGTGATAGCTGGAGGTAAGTCAGTTTCAGGTATACCTTGAGGGACAGACAGAGGAGAGAGAGAGGAGTAAAGTTTGAACTAAATTTATTGGCCAGTAGATTAGCTATATCTTCAGCCTCAGTGTAGGTACCACTGTTCACAATCAGCAAAGCACATTGCCGCATTGTGCTTTTGAGATTAGGAGCATAACTAAAACATTTCTTGTGATTATCTTTGGCTTGGATAGCTATTTTAACCGCACACTTGGCTACAGATCGGAACTTCATAGCCACTCTAAGAGAGGGAGAGCTGAGACCTATAGAGAAAGCAAGCACATCAAGCTGTGTTTCTTTGTTCTGTATGTGACACAGTTAAAAAATGTCTAGAATTATACAGAGGAAACAGATTGCTATATTATTAAATATTGCCTGTCATGGGTACCATTAGGAGTTATAGAGATTTGAGTCTCATCAAATTAAGGTTTTGTATAAAAAATCTATTTGCAAGCTGACCAAAGAGTGCTCATAAAGAGGTGTATTTTGGGGAGTTTAAAGCCAGCAACACATGAAAAATGTACCAAGTATAACAGAGGATTGCACAATTACTGAAGAATAAAATCAGCTGTAAACTGTGGAATATCACAAGGCTTAATCATAGGTAAAACACCTTATGCCTTGGAGTATCAGTGGTAAGTGATGTTTTAAAAAATGAGCATAAAGACCCACCACAGTGACTAATCCAAAGCATTTGAAATAATTCAACTGATTTTGTTCTTGAAAGGGTAACCCAAGTTCAGGAATCAGCAAGGGTCAGATGGTAGGTCTGCATATAAGAAAAGAAAAAGCAACTAATAGAAACTCTTCTTTATAGGAAAGGTAATACTCCCAGTTCTCCTGAAGAGACTTCTGTGAAGTAAGGGCACAAGACTGAGAAGTGAACTGAATGAAGGTAGCTCTGGGATGTGATGAAGTGTTAGATGTATGGTGATACTCCACTATGTGGAGAAAAGAAGAAAACATGGTGTGTGTGTGTGTGTGTGTGTGTGTGTGTGTGTGTGTGTGTGTGTGTGTGTGTGTGTGTGTGTTTATGTGCATGTACACAGACTCCAAGGTGAGAGTCCATACTGGGGTAGCCATCAAAAGAAACACTGAGGAACATTGTTAAGGGAAAATTACTGAGTGAAAGCATGGAGCTACAGCTTTGTACCTGAGACAGTCATTACCCCCATTTCCTTCCTTAATTTGAATAGGTAATTTGAATCATTCATGGTTGGTATTGGGTTATATTAGGATTTATTTATACCTTCCATGATTTTCATGAGGGAAAAGTTCAAGTGTCTAAAATTTGAAATATGGCATAAGTAAATCCCAATTTAAAAAAACATTCAGTCATGGTATTCTATTTTTCTTGTTTTTTATTTATTTATTTTTATTTATGTTTTTAATGCATGTTTGTAACAAGATAGTTCTCTCATTCATTGGTTTTGTGAAATTTATACTGTATATGTTGTAGTAATGGAATTAAACAAATTAGGCAATTTTCGTTCTACAGGTGGAATTAACATGCTTTGTTCTAATATGAAGAGGAGAAGGGATATATGTAATTGCTTGCAATTATATAAGCAAAATAGTGGAACTGTTTACTTGTAGAGATAAGATGTATTAAATTCAGTATACTACAGTTAAACTGATTAGATCTAGTAATTACTGTACAAACAATGTATTCTTTAATTACACCAGACAGTGCAGCCGTTTAACTGTATTGCAGATATAAGATGTATTACATTCAGTAGACCAAAGTTAAGCTGACCTCATTTAGTAACTACTGCACAAAAGCAATATTTTTTAATTATACAAAATAAAGGAACTGTTAACTGGATTGCAGAGATAAGATGTATTAAATTCAGTAGACTAAATTTAACCTGAGGGCATCTAGTAATTGCTGTGTCAAAGTAGTATATTTTAATTATAATACCCAATCAAATTATTTAGACATGCCTTGTTTATGTTTATGTTTAACTAAATAAAATCCACAGTCATAAGCCATAGTTTATTAAAGTGCCATGCAGATTACCAATCAAAAAAAAAAAAAAACTTGGTAATTGTCACTACTTTCAATACAAGATTTGCCTCTTTCATCCTTTTTCCAGTTCAGGACTTCATCAGAATGTAACATTTATATACAACCTTAAAAATCATGTGCACTTACAATGCATTGTGGTATAATTCAGCAAATAGTAATAAAAATGTAAAGACTATATAAACATAAAATCTTCAAGTCTACGTATATTAACAGTTTGTTTATTATAAATTTTCAATTTAAGCCATTCAGTTTAAATATGTTAAGATCCCTTATAATTTAAATGGCCTTAACTTTAAAACACTGGATCAATATATGATCATTTAAACCAGGATGCTGTGTCACATTCCTTCAAAGCTACCACACCAGATCCCTATTTTCCAGCCTGGGCTCCCATGAATAATCCCTGACACTCTCCAAAATAAAAAAAGCAAAAACATTTTTCAAACTCTTTCTTTCATTGGAATGCCTGTAAAGGCCATTTTTTTCATTTTTATGTTTGATGTTATATAAATTCTAGAGCATAATGATCTCTCCAGCTTTTATAAACAATGTCGTATATTAGGGTTATATAAAATGTAACTGTAATATTTTACATCTTCCACTTTTTGTCACACCACTTTTCCAGTCTATTTTTAATTCCTGTTGCTTATTTCTAAAATCTGTTTCATACTTTTGCTTTTATAGAATATAAAACCTGAGTCAGAGACCAACTTTTCTTTAAGATGCTGTCTAAAGACTAATTTCCCATTTCTTCTTATAAGCTGACCTGTTAAGTGAATGAAAGCACTAAATCAGGTGTCCTACTAGTGTGTGAAAGACAACTGTCTGTTAACAGAATGGTCAAGTATCTTTGGTTGACATGATGCAATCACTGATTTACAAATAGAAAAACTGAATTGCAGTAGTGGGACGGAGCAGAGAGATGAAGAGAGAGGAGGAGGAGGTTGTAAGGAAGGAAGAAGTGGAGTAACTACATGTGACGTGTTAGCAAA
This sequence comes from Protopterus annectens, assembly GCF_019279795.1. Lineage (NCBI taxonomy): Eukaryota > Metazoa > Chordata > Ceratodontiformes > Protopteridae > Protopterus > Protopterus annectens. The sequence goes on from NC_056746.1 coordinate 956,218,456, forward strand.
GAAAAAAAAACAAATAAATAAATAACAAAAAAAATTATATCATATTTGGCCACTGGAGGAATTCAGGGAGTAGTATAACCACCCAATAGCCATGCACACCGTTGTAGAGATGCATTCCATGAATCCCTGTGGTGGTTACCCTTTTGCTGTATCACTCATCTGTCCCTGCTGTGAAGATTGGGTGGACATAGGTGAAGGCTGCCAGCCTAGACAGATAGAATTCTGGAGATAATTCTGTCATCTGTAAATATTAATGTAAACCACAGGCTTATTGTCTTAAATGGTAAAAATAGTGTTACATGTGGAACTGGAAAGAATGTAACAACAGTGCAATCTACTGACCAAGTAGGGCATGTTGTGGCCCTTTGATGTAAACACGGCTCCGGCCAGTCTAGATGAAGGAATTCTTGCTATCATTTTAAGGCAAGATTTAATGGCCAGAATTTGCATGCATAAATGTCCTTAATGGCTTTGCTTCCTGACCTGGTGTGAGCCAACTAAAGAATGCAGCCTGTTAGCCTGGGAACCCCAGGAAAGTGTGAAGAATGACGTAATGTAAATCAGGACTGTAATATCAATTTAAACAGAGAGAATCAGACAGTATTAAGCATTTTTGTCTTGACCATCCAATGCACTCTGCCTTTGCCCTATATGTAAGTTTATCTTAGACTTGTGTTTTCTCAGAGATAGCTAGAAACTAGAAAGATTAGACTAAGTGCTTCTCTGTGATGTCAGAACTGTACCACTGAATTATTTTAAGTATTTTTCTGTGATCTCTGAACCCTTGACTAGCACTGTGTAGTAAAAAGTATTGTCTTGTGTTTTGACTATTTGTTATTAAATATTTTTAAACCCTTTCAACTGTGGCTGTTTTGTGTAGAGATAATTTAATCTCTAGAGTACATTGCATATTTATAGTGATTACTGTCCAAGTCACTCCAAATAAGCCTTGACTGTTCAGTTACACTTACCTATTTGGAGAATAATATTGCACAGTAATAATCGGACACCCTTTCATAAGGGCCTTTTAGTAGCTCATAAATAGCTGGGTGGTGGCAGTGATTTATTCTGAATAGTCTGGGAAAAAGGGGCACAGCTGGAGAGCCTGTGCTAGCCTTCCCCGGGAGTGTCTGTGTGGTTGTATAAACTCTTCTCAACATGTGTGTGTGTGTGTGTGTGTGTGTGTGTGTGTGTGTGTGTGTGTGTGTGTGTGTGTGTGTGTGTGTGTGTGTGTGTGTGTGTGTGTGTGTGTGTGTGTGTGTGTGTGTGTGTGTGTGTGTGTGTGCGTGTGTGTGCGTGTGTGTGCGTGCGTGTGCGTGTGTGTCAGCTACTTGGTCAGGGACATGAAGCACTGGTTGGACAGAGAGGGTGCTGGAGGTTTTAGCTTGCCCACTAGGCTGAGATCTGGACCCTATAGCTGTGCCAGTGGGGAGTCTTATTGAGGACCTGGAGAGCAAGTGAGCGACCAGCCCCAGACTAACTGTGATCTCTGTGTGCTGTTAAGGGAAATTGCACTTTACTATGTATATTTGTTATCCTTTCCTCCTATATGAGACGTCCCTTACTGGTGTTAGTGGTGAGGATTTAGCCTCCTTGATTGCTTGTCCAGGGCACGTGCGTCATACCTGCCATTACCTCACATTAAAGAATTTCTCATAAAGTGTCTGTTCATCTTATGGCCTTTTCATTTCACTGCATGTTACAGATGAAAATACATCAACCCAAGGAAGTAGAATAAGATACTGCTTCATAAAGGCAGTGCTTTATTATTCTCTTTGATTATCCATGAACTAGTTTAACATAGTCTTAGTATTCATTCAGAAGTTCTCTGTCTGCGCTTTGTTAATTGATTTTATTCTGATGTAAAACCTTAATTTTCATCTCTTTGACTGAAATCTTAAAAGCATTGTACCACCTTAAGTACTGTCTGTGGGACTACTGCATTAAGTTACTATGTTGTTTTCCAGGTTCATTCTACCACTATAATTGACTTAGCCATCAAATGTTATTGTTAATAAAATAAAATAAAGAGGTCAGTAAACTATTTGGTACCTGTGATGGCTATCCTCCATTACTGCCCATGCTCCTACATTACATATATATATATATATATATATATATATATATATATATATATATATATATATATATTTTTTTTTTTCCCTTTGGTTTTGTTTTATTTCTGTTCAACCACAAAGACCCTTTCTAGGACATCAAACTTCATCTTTGAAGTTACTTGTTCCATTACTCTGGACACTATTTACATGTGATGTTCTCAGATAGTATTTCCCTTTGTGCTTACTGTCCTTATGTTCTTCACTATTTAGTTTTGGCAGCTGCTGTACTGTTTAATTTTCTGTATACTACATACTTACATACTATATCTGATTTTACTTATACATGCAGATTTCAGCAAACAGGCTGTTCTGAAAGTAGAATTTCCCACTATAACATTTCAACTCATTCCTGGTGTAGACTAGAACTTTCCTTTCTGGGATGCATGCCACTGCAGTTCTTGCCTTTCCACTTATATGCACTGACATTTGAGCGTAAATACTGTCTTTCTCCTACTTATATTTAAGAGGGCTATGTGCAGAATATTCCTGCTCTGCTTCTCAGATCCCTCTCCTCCTCCCAACAAGCTCAAATATATGTGAGAGATGCAACTATATAGCCAAACTGGAGGCTAAGCTCTCTCAACCCAGTACTGGCACACCCTGTCAGGTGGAGAAGGTAACCACACACACCACAAATCCAGCCTCACATAGACCTATCGCATCAGCAAACCAAGCACATAAACACACAAAAACATACTCGGAGGCTCTAAATAAAAATCTGCCTAAGCAGCAGAGACTTCCAAAGCAGACATCCAAGCAACCCCTACCATGAAACAATACCCACGTAGCACATAGCTCACAAAGTCAGTGTGCCACACAATCACAGCCCTTAAGGCTAAACAACACACCTAATACACTTGTAATAGGTGACTCTATTGTCAGACACACTGATGTCCCACTCACCAGGCTGAACAAGGAGAAGGTCACTGTAAGCTGCCTGTCGGGTGCCAGGATCCGCCACATAACACAAGCACTCAGGTCACTCCAAAGCAAGTACAAATATGACTCCGTCATTGTCCATGCTGGTGTGAATGACCTGAGATGTACCTCCCTGGACTACATGAAAAAAAGACATAGAGGAGCTCTTTGATCATGTAGCCCAGGTCGGTATGACTATGAGTAGCATCCTACCCTCACCAAGAATGATGCCACAGTATAAAGACAAAATGATCAATTTTAACAATTGGCTAAAGTATTGGTGTCATTCAAAGGGGATCCAGTGTCTGTCAGCCTGGGATGACATGCTCGACATGCCACGTTGCTTTGCTAGGGACGGCTTGCACCTGTCACCCCTGGGTTTTCGAATACTGGCAAAGGCTCTTGCCTCCCCCATAGTGCCTTTTTTAGGCAAGGCTCAAAAGACAAACTCACCTCCATAGACAAAACAAAGAAAAAAAACTAAGGGTAATGCTGCTCAATGCCAGAAACCTCTAAACCTCAAGCTCGAGAATCTCCTCAGTATGGAGACTATCAATATCTGTGCAGTAACAGAAACCTGGTTCAAGGCTACCGAGAGCACCTCAGCACTAACAGGTTATACTTCATACCATGCTTTCCGGACACAAAACTTGGACCGAACCACAAAAGGAGGGGGAGTATCCATATTTATCAAATATACCCACACCTCCAGGTTAGTGGCACTGCACAAAGCATCAGAGACCATCCATGTGCATCTAACAGTGGGCAAAACTGCCTTTCAGTTTGTAGCCTGCTACAGACCACCCCCCCAAACACAGGAACCTCACTCGGCTTTCCTGAGAACACTGGAGAATATGAAGGTCTCTCCAAACACCATTATATTGGGTGACTTCAACTACCCAAACATTGATTGGGAAAACTACTCAAGCCCAAACACCCTCGCCCAACGGTTCCTAGAATTTATAAACTCAAATGCTATGGAACAACTGGTCACCACTCCCACAAGAGGGGAAAACATACTGGATCTGGTCATCACCAACATGGGGTCTCTATGTTCCACACCAGAGGTATACCCCTCATTGGTAAGATCACACCATAAACTAATCTCACTGGACATCCATATTCCGTCCCCACCCCTAGCCAAGGAAACCATGGTGAAGAACTTCTCAAAAGCAAACTTCACACTTCTCAAAACCAAGGTGGAATCCTTCAAAGCACCCAGGCCAGTGGAAAATACAGCCCAAAATGCAGAATCCTTTACAAAAGCACTCTATGGACACCTACAGGAATGCATGGAGCATGCTATCCCAAATAAAACCAAGACTCACTCCTCCAAAGGCAGGAGACCTATCTGGTGGACCCCTGCCATAAATAAGGTATACAAAAGAAGGAGAAAGCCACTACATGGTAGAGCAAAATCCCAAAAAGGGAAGGCGTCTCTGATCAGTACTAGCAAGAAACTATGATCCCTCATAAAATCATCTAAGGCCAGCTTCGAAAGAAAAATTGCACAAGACACTAAAGATAATCACAAGGCCTTCTTTAGTTATGTCAGAAACCTGGGAGGCAACTCCCATATATGCTCTGAGTTAGTGCAAAATGACAAAAAATACACTGAACCCACAGACATTGCCAACATCCTAGCAGAAAGGTTCAGTGCAAACTTCTCCCCCCTCCCCCCAAAAGAGCAAATGTCTATCCCAACAGAGTGTAGCCTTCCTGAGATTACAGATGCACAGGTGAGAGCTGTCCTCTCCAAAGCAAAAAACACAGCATCAGTGGGACCAGACGGTGTCCCGGGCTGCATCTTACACGAGCTCCAAGAAGAACTAAACCCTCATATAAAGTCACTGTTCAATCTCTGCCTTACTACAGGATATGTACCTAAGGAATGGCGTACAGCAGCAGTGGTCATAATCCACAAAGGTGGTGCCACAACAGACCCCGGAAACTATCACCCTATAAGCCTGACTAGCCTGGTCTACAAAGCTATGGAGCATATCATCATGGAAATCATAAACAAAGACATTGGGAACCTCCAGACACTGGACCCTACCCAATTCGGCTTTGTTAAGGACAGATCCTGCCTCTTGAACCTGGTCAACTTCTTTGAAACAGTTACCAAAGCCATAGATGAAGGGAAGGTAGTCCACACAGCCTACCTGAACCTTGCAAAAGCCTTCGACACAATACCCCACTCGGGCATCATAAATAAGCTCACCAGCTTAAATATCAACCCCTATGTCACAAGATGGGTTGCAAACTGGCTCAGGGATAGAACCCACATGGTCAGAATAGCAGGTGCCATGTCAGACTCTAAACCAGTTACAAGTGGCATCCCACAAGGCTCAGTCCTGGGACCTCTCTTGTTCGGTATATATTTCTCAGAGGTACAGGCTAACATGGGTGGACTATGGCGTACCAAGTTCGCAGATGACTACAAACTGGGTGCCATAATCGACTCTCTGGCTGACACAAGCATCTTCCAAAAGGGTCTCACAGAGACGGATAACTGGTGCCAGAGCCATGGCCTAAAGCTAAATGCCAAAAAGTGCACAGTTGTCCCCTTTGGGAAAAACAAAGTGCCCACAAATTACCACATAGGTGGTAATCCATTAAGTACGGAAGAAGTAATTAGGGACTTGGGGACCCAAGTAGATAGCAATCTCTCCTTTGACAATCACGTTGCCAAAGTGGTTAGAAAGACCTTCCATATAGCCTACATTATCATGAAAGGATTCACATCTAGATCAAGAGAGGTCATTGTGCCCCTCTACTCATCACTTATCAGGCCCATAATTGAATACAATGCCCCATTTGTGATATACCTTACCCGACACCTGCAGAAACTGGAAAGACCCCAAAAGTACCTCACCAAGAGGATCAAGGTGCTCAAACAGATGCCCTATGCTGCTCAGCTAAAGAAACTCCAGCTCTACTCAGTTGAGTACCGCCTACTCAGAGGCGATCTGTGTCTGACATATAAAGCCATGTCCAACCCAGAATTAATGGACATGCTTCACCTCAGGAAATCCAAATCCCTTAGAACTACATGCTCCAGGGACTTGAACCTCAGCACAGAAATAAATAGGACATGCTGGAGGGACAGATTCATATCCCAGAGGCTCCCCTCACTCTGGAACAAAATCCCAATCCATGTTAGGCAGAGCCCCTCACTGACCCTCTTCAAGAGAAATCTTGACGAGTGGATGGGAGATCGTAAGTTTACCCCTGGGATCTCTTCTGTGTCCCTGCTTGAAAGAGGTACAGTAAACTAACTTTAAAAGGGCTACCTTCTGTGACCTACTATACAGAGGCACAGTCAACTAATCTAAAAGGGTGGCGAAAGCCAAACACACTCTGGCTAGGCTTATAAATGCACTAGGGCAGATAGCCTAGTATCAACCAATGAACCTATGAACCTATGATGATTTCCCTTGCTAGAGATGTACATACAAACCCTAGACCACTACTTGTAAATTCTAGAGTCCAAAAGAGCAGTTTTGTATAGCTTCTCAGGCCTCTGAAATTGTCTTGGATTCAAATAGTGCTTCTGTTGGCTATTGTGAAATCAAAAACGGGCATATAATTCATTTATAGAAAGCCTGTAAAAAAACAATAAATATGCATAACATAGATGCCCTGCACCTTGAGGCAGAAGGAAGAGGCTGCTGTGGTGAAAAGAAGGTATAGAAGAAGACAGCAGAGAAAATGGAGACAGGAGTACAGGATGTTATCTCAATAAATAGAAAAGACCATAGATGGGAAAAGTAAGAAGTATGAGCTGGATAGATGTCATATTATCTAAGAAGGATAGAGAGAAAAGGCTGACTGGGATACTCACCCAGGAGGAGTGTGAGCAATATGTATCAGTTAACATCTGACCATCGTGTGTGGTGTGTGTGTGTGTGTCTGTGTGTCTGTGTGTGTGTGTGTGTGTGTGTGTGTGTGTGCGTGCGCGCGTGTGTGTGTGTGTGTGTGTGCGTGTGTGCGTGTGTGCGTGTGTACGCATGTGTGTGTGTGTGTGTGTGTGTGTGTGTGTGTGTGTGCCAATATACACACACACATATATATATATATATATATATATATATATATATATATATATATATATATATATATATATATATATATGGGTCTACGTTGATTGATTGAAATTACAAAACTTCGAACTCATATGGTCGGAACCATATGATTGATGTTTTGTAATCTCGAACATCCAAAAAAAGAAAAAAAAAAACCAACTTAAAACACATATATGCGGGGGGGGGGGGGGGGCAAGCCCCCCTGCTATTAAAATATACCATTTCCGAGATCGCACTACAGTGAAGAAAAGGGAATATTCCTATTCTTCGCTGTATGATGATCTCCGTTTAAATGTTCGAAGTTTCAGAACTTCTATCACATGGTTTCGGCCATATGAAATTTAAATTTAAATCATTTAACTAGGACCTATATATATAGATAGCCATCCTAAGGTACTGAAGAAAGGCTTTTCTTTCATCCCGGCGCAGAGAGCCAACACAGCGGATGTTATCCTGGACCTCAAGTGCTACCTGAGAAAGTTACAACTAAAATTAGATATACAACAATATGAAGAGGAAGAAGATGAGGAACGCTCAGAAGATAACAGCAGACCCCTTACCATGAAGAGCCTGTACACTCCTGCACTCTCCAACACACTGAGCCTCTTTGCGAGTACCTGCGAAAGGGATATCAGGAAACTCCTTTCTGATAAGCCCTCGGCAAAGTGGCACAACCTGAACAGGGAAGAAAGACAGGCTTGGAAGGAACTAGGTCAGGACAAAGCCCTACGGATCATGAAGGCTGAAAAGGGATCCGGGATAGTAGTGATGGAGCAGGAGAGATATATCCAAACACTTGAAGCATCCCTCATGAATAACCAGTTCTACAAAAAGGTCAACATCAACCAGGTACAACAAAACTTTAAACAAATTGACAACCTACTGTTGGAACTGTACCTCAGGGATGAGATCTCTCAAGACGAAAAAGACTTCATGCAGGTCATGACACCCAGCCTTGGAAAATTTTTTGGAATCCCCAAGGTTCACAAGAACCCTTAAAATCCACCTTTCCGCCATGTGGTATCGAGCCGAAGGACAAAAACAGAAAAGATTTCACAATACGTGGACCACATCCTTAACCCCATTGTACAGAACAGCAAATACTACACCAAGGACTCCTGGGCTTTTCTAAATGACATCTTCAAACTAAGGCTGGATGGAGGGGAATATTTACTGGTCACCCTAGATGTAGAAGCACTCTACACAAACATCCCCCATGCCAAAGGACTGACCCTCACCAGACAGTACCTGAACAGGCACTCCAACCTAAGTGGGACTAAGATTAATACTGTATGCAGGTTAACAGAAGCAGTATTAAGAAATAACTTCTTTCAATTCAACAGGAAGATTTACCACCAACAGAAAGGGGTAGCCATGGGGTACAAAATGGCCCCAGCATATGCAAACTTAGTCCTCAGTGCCTGGGAAATGGATAAAGTTGAATCACTGCCCGGGTTCAACAACACCATAATGTGCAGGCATTATACTGATGATGTCTTTTTTGTCTGGAAGGGGGACAGACTTTCTCTGAGCAATTTTCTGGAAACCCTTTTCCAGAATCTGGACTTCCTGACCCTCACAGTAGGACATATCGGAACCACCACTCAATTCCTGGATATCCACCTCACTATAGACCCGGAAAGTGGACAGTTTGACTCCAACATGTACCGCAAGCCCACTTTCCGGAATAACTATCTAGAGTTCAGCAGCCAGCATCCCCATTTCATGAAAAAGAATATTGTAAAAGGACAATTCATCCGGTTATCCAGACTCATTTTTAGGGATGAAGTTTTCATCAAGGAAGGTTTTTACCTCAGAAACTTGTTCCTAGAAAGAAAATACCCAGAGTATCTAGTGGACAACCTGTTCCAAGAGATCATACAGCACAGACACTCCAGGTACCCACCAATCCTGGAAAAGGGATTCACAGCAAGGGCACAGAACGGACCGAACAAAAAGGACTGGGTGTCAAGTTTCCCCCTTCCAATTTCCACTGATATGTTTGGAATCAGAGGGGTCCTCACCAACAATTGGGACATCTTGGGAGGAGAAAAAGGTCTGACAAAGTTGCTTGGGACATCCCCAAACTTCTGTTTCAAATGAACCTCTTCTTTTGGTGGTGCGTTCGAGAGGAATAAAAGCCCATCCCCACAGAGCGAAGTATCGACAGAACCTGGAATGTCTGACTGCGGCAAGTTGTGTTGCCTGTGTACACATACGAAAAAACAACAATGTCACCTTCCCGCACTGCAACAGAACTGTCAGTCTACATGACCACTATGACTGCAACACAAAAAATGTAGTCTACTGTGCTTTCTGCGAACACTGTGGGAATTTCTATATCGGCAAAACGAACAGGAAGCTGAGTAGCTATATTAAAGAACACACTGGAGCAATACACAAACAGGACAGTTTAAATGCCTTGGCTAAACACAGTGCTATTTGCCCAAACTTCACAGGATTCAAATTCACAGTGCTGGAAAAAATAACATAATTTGTAGGGGACATGGACACATTTCTGCAAGTCCGAGAATTAAAATGGCAGATAGAACTGAGAGCTGATGTCTATCCAGGTCTCAACGAGACACTGAACATTAAATGTGCACTTAAATGGTATAGAGATTGAAATGTGATAGGGTTTGAAGAATTGTGCAAGAGGGTTTGAAGAATTGTGCAAGTAGATTTAATGTGTTTATGGATTTACAACTGTGCAAGTGAATATAATGTGTTTCCTCTCTCTCTCTCTCTCTCTCTCTGACTTTTGACTCCCCCATACCCCCTACACACATGCTCCCAATCACCAGACTAGCCCCCGCTGACCACACCAACCATACTTCACGGTCTCACTATTTCACGCAGCCATTCAAGGGGTGATACCATCCAAACCAGCCCACAGCTGGTACCATCCGCACTGACAGTCTTCTGGGACACTCTGTCATTCATATGCTCCTTGACATGGGCGGCCCCCTACCAGCCCCCCCTCAAGTCCACACCGCATTCCTCCCACTCCCCCATCAGGTGGCATACCCACACATTTCTCTACACACACACACACCGATACCAAAGCATAGTAGGACTCTCTACCTGACTCCTCCACCTTCCTCCGTTCCCTTCTTTACTTACCTTTGGAGGCAAAGACTCATAAGTTACGTGTTTATATTAGAATCATCACAGCATGACTGTCATCCATCCCGGCCCCCCCCCCCCAAATTTTTTTTTTTTTTTTTTGCACACAATCCCTTTTTGCACAGTCCCTTTTTGCACACAATCCCCTTTTTGCACACAATCCCTTTTTGCACACAATCCCTTTTAGTATGCACACGGCACCACAAGGCTATTACTGCCAACTGAAATGTAGCTTCATTATCTGAGAAGGCTTTTAATGCCAAGATGTGACTGACAGGACTGCTTGATTTAAATAGCAGGGGCTACAATAACCACTTAACTGAATGTTCTATTCATACTGCACATTAAGAGGCAACATCTAACTTTGACCATAAGAAGTTATTGGTTTTCTGCTGTCTGCAGCTAGAGCCATGGCATAGGTATTTAAATCTGATTTGAAATCACTGAATAGATCCTGGACAAAATAAGCAAACACAACAAGAACCTTTTCATTCAGAAGCATAAAACAGAGGAAGTATTTGACAGGGTTATATCTGAATCTCTTGCTGTAATGGAATATACGATATTGTAATATAAGAGTATGGTATAAGTGGGTATGTTGGTTGTGGAAATGTGTGAAAAACACTTCCATCGATCCAATTAATGTTTCTTTAGAAGTATTTATGAACTCTGCAGTGTGTTGCTAACAAGACAAGAATATTATCTATTGCTAATTTGGACTGACAGACTGACGATTTTCTTCGCATGGCCCTATTATCCCAGACAGCAGGAAATAACATTCCCACACTATTGTGAAACTGAGCACTGCATGCATATAACTAAGTAATAAATGTCTTACTGCGTAATAACATCACTTATTGGTGAGTCAATTGAGGGTTTTAGCTATTGCAAAGATGATGTTATTATGTAGCAACACTCAACCCGTGGGAGCCTTCCTACAGTTATACAACATTTTATTTCTAACAATGATGCTTATTTTAAATGTGGCTAAACTAGACACAGTGAGGCTGTGTCATCACCCTGAAAGTGGTTGAGCTGTCAGATAGTTCTTTGTATAGCCGGTACGTTACTTTTAAACCAAGAGTTGATTGTTTCACAAAAAATAAAAAAAATAGCACACAAGTGCTTGTTAATTGCAAAATTCAGAGATGTGGTACCTCTGTACAGCAGAGGGAGAAAGCCTTCATTACAATCCAGATGGCCAGTGCTTGAGTTACAGCACAGCTGCTGAAGGGGGATCGAGGAGGATAGGAGGGAATGGCTGCTATTGGCTTGTTCGTCATGCAGGGAGGAAAGTAGCTCTTGCTTGCCACTTTGCTGACACCCATGGGAACACTAGGAGTTGTACCTATGGGGCACTGGCCTGTTGAGCACACGTTGTCCCTGCAAGCTCATGGAATAGCATTTGTGTGAAAGAAGACATAATTCTGTGAGGTCAAGTAGCAATCCTGATGCTCTAGGCAGCTACTGTAGGGACTGAAAGCTGCAAGGGAGGTAGGGAGGAAAGAAGGTCTGTCTGACCTCTCATCTGATTCAGTCCTTTCTGACATAATCTTTACCTCTTAAAAAAGACAAGATTGGTGACCTCAACCTGGGGAAAGAATGAACAGTTCACCTGTCACTCTCCAGCCATTCATCTGTCACTCCAGAGAGTGGGTGGGCTCAGATTCTGCCCTGGCTGGGGAAAGCTGGTGAACTTAGCAGGAAAAAAATGCATCACTGGACCCTCACCTGACAAATTTTAAGTGTAGTCTGGAATGGGGAGAGGGTGTTGGTGTGCTGGCTCTTGGGAGCCCAGTATTGGTCCTTCAGGGTGAATGAACAGGCCATTTGGGTGAGGGAAAAAAGTCAATAGGTCAGGCAAAGCAAAAACATGCCAACTTGTATGACAGTATGCATTTTTTCAATACTCTTAATATGAGTTTACATGAGAAATATGGAAAGGAAAGGAAAATATTACCATACACCTTAAGTATGAAGAACTTTAGATTATTCACAGTTTATTATTCACAGTTTATTATTCCTCACTTGCAATCATTCCAAGCAAGGGTATAAGCAAGCACTTTTAAGTAATTTATTTTGTGCAGTGAGATATACTTCAAGTTAAATTTTAAAACTCCCTGACATTCATAGAAAATATGTATTTCTGGCAGTTCATTGCAAAGAAATAAGACTATCAGCAACCAATGAGCCCCATCATGTAGTCCTGGGCTCCCTTGTTGTCTGCCTACTGTGTGACTCTGAGCAAGGTACTTAACTGGCACTGCACCGAGGTAACCTTTAAAGAGAGGCTCTTATGTCAAATGAGTTTACCTAGTAAAAGACAATAGTTTGAAAAAAAACTCTATTTCCTCTGAGGAAGCATATAATATTCACTTTATTGTTAGTCATATGTTTCACCTCTTTAACTGAAAAACAAGGCAGAGTATCTAGATTAAAGGCTTTAATGTGATATCAGCCTTTCATATGTCTTGCAAAAATAGTCAGACCATTAAGTACAAAAAACATTTTTTGTAGTTATTGGATACTTAGATTATTTGCAGAAAAAGGATACTTTTAAAAGAGTAGGTAGGTTTATATTGTTGTCAAGTATGATTTTTTAAGGAATGTTTCCAGAATCTTAACAAGTAAAAGTCAGGAAAACTTTATTAGTTTCAGTTTGGTGGGGCAATACAATGTTTGTAGTGGAATAATTATCTTTCACCATGTTTTCCATGTTTACTCTAAACTATGCCATCATCTGATATATTACCAGTATTCAGTGAGATATTTTGTATATGGGAACACCAATGGTATGCCATATCGGATAATGAAGGACTTTTTTGACAAGATGTTCTCCTGTTAAAGCTAACAGAAAGAATGGGGTCCATAAAACTAAAGATCAGAATATGACATAATTCTGCCTTCATTTCAGGGACATTGCTCAGTGCTCACTCTTCTATTGTCTTTATAGTTTTTAAAAACACTGCTATTAAAATAATGTAAAGGATTTCTGAGGTTATGCTTATGACACGGTTTGTTTTCCAAGGATTTGTAAATGACCTAATAAGTATGAGTGGACTCTTTGTTTTTCTTATACTCTGAATGTTAACCAGCTTTTTCATTATTCTAGAACTGTATTTCTTTCACTTCTTAATTATCTGTCATTTAGATTTACTAAGGTTAAAGGCAATCCAGGGTGGAAGATCACTTCTGAAATAAAGAATGTTAAGAAGGGCAGGGATCTAGGGATCTGCTTTGGGAAGTTTGCATTCATATTTCTAGTCCTACAGAGTCCCCCCTCAAAAAAAAAAAATAAATAACAACAGGTGTAGTGCTGCAACCACTAAAGGCACAGGTACTTATTTTTGAAATTCCCTGAGATGTGCACTTGCCAATGCCAAATTGTTCTGGATGGTAGTACTCATTTTAAATAATGAGCTTGCTAGAGATTCACCTGGCTTCCTGGTATTATCACATATTTAAGTAATAAATGATTTTAACATGGATTTTTAAATAGAGTTGTACGTTTATGGAAAAATTAGAAATCAGTACTGTTTCAGATGATAATGCCTTGAGTTAACTTATCGGTTGTTAATATTCTGTTTTAAGATTAGCCTAGCTAGTATTATGACAAAGAATCTTAATCTGGTAAAATGGTATGGCTTCCTCCAACTGTTAATAGCATTACTGTTGTTTTTTTTTTTAAAACTTCAGGGTTCACTGCTTGGCCCTTTAATATTTATCATTATTGCTACATAAGTGTTTCAAATATATTCTCCTCACACAGACCTTTCTCTCCTAGAAGAGAAGTTTAAACAAAACATGCTTGTTCTAAATTATGGCAAAATGTAACTGCTGTTATTTGGTAATATGGTCATCTGATGATCATGTAAATCCATTAATGATGGGTACCTTTCAGAACAGCATTGGAGAAATGTTTCCCAAGAATAAATATCTCAATATTTAACCTGATCAGAACCTGCATTTTTCTAGTCATACTGATGCAATTACAAAATCACTTTGCTGTAACTAGGCATACTACACAGGATAAAGAGATGCTTACTCATTTTTTTCCCTTTTTTTAATAAAGTTATTTAAGCCTTTTCCTCATATACAAATTTCAGTAATCATTTTTGCAACTAGTACCATTTAATATTGTATTTTTAAAACAGAAGTGAGTATGTTAAAGATCATTCGCATTACTATTAATGAGCTTTGAAAGTTCCTGTGAATGGAAGCCAAAACTGAATAAAAGCAACTGGCCATTGCTTTATTCAAACAAAAAAGTGTATCCCACTTAAGGACCGTTTTCCCTACAGTCTTTTTACTTAGATATATGATCATGCAACAACAGAGAAAATGATTTTTTTAGGGCTGTACCAAATATTCGCTTCGTATTCGCTTCGGTTGCGAATAGCAGGCCGAATAGTCTATTTGTATTTGGCCAAATAGTGGGGCTCAAACCAAATACGAATAGTGGTGACATGTCCGCGTATCTCCGTATATACAGTCCTGTACATGAGTAAGCTCATTGGCGCAAACAGTCTGTAGCTGTAGCGGTAGCATCGTCCGTGTCAATTGGTCGGCCGTCCGTATTCCGTAACGTTGTAGTGGTAAGATTTTACCTACCTTAACATGGAATCAATGGGATGCTGTGTAAAAAAAAAAGCTGTGGTGGAATGTATTGAAGGGAGGTGGCTGGCACCATGTTAAATATTTTATGCCTGTACATGCTAGGCCATGGTTGTGCCACTGAGCTTGTTGATGTACAGGATAGTCATCAGCATATTACTGACACTGTGTTACCTTGTAGCTTATTTTTGTATGACTGTATTGCAGCTGTAACTTAAGCAAAGTGTACATTTGGGTAATTCACTGATAGATAAGCAAAGTCCAATTTGGAATTATTTCAAGATATGTGATGACGAAACAAAAGCAATGTGCCAGTTGTGCAAAGCAGTCATCTCTCGCAGAGTTGGATCAGCAAAGTCATTTACATCTCCACTAAATAATCATTTGTCCTATAAGCATCCTGAGAATTACAAAGAAGTCATTAACAAGAAGAAAGCAACAACAGCAAGTGGGACCTCTGACACTCAGCAGACTGGCAAGGTTCAGCAAACACTGAGCGACATGACTGGTAAGAAAAAAACATGGTCCATTCATAGTCCTGAGGTGAACAAACTACATCATGCCATCGCAAAACTGATTGCCATTGACATCCAGCCATACTCAATTGTTGATGATAGAGGCTTTAAAGAATTGACTGATGTACTTGAGCCTAGATACGTGCTAACAAGGTGCAAATACTTCACTGAAAAAAATCATACCAGAGATGTACAACACAGTGCGGGGCCATGTCCAGACTGCTATCAGTGAAGCATGATTTCTCTGTTTAACCACAGACAGATGGGCGGCAAAGACAACAACAGAATCTTTCATGAGCTTAACTGCACATTGGATTGAAGACACATTTGCACGCAGATCTGCTGTCCTTCATTGTCAAAAATTTTCATGAACAGCACACTGGGTCTCGACTAGCTGATGCTCTACTTGACATAATGAATCGCTGGAATATTGACAAAGAACGTGTCCACTTGGTCTTACTTGGTGGAGGTGCCAACATGGTCAAAGCATTACGGGATGCAGATTTGCCCAGTGTCAGTTGTTTTGCCCACACTCTGCAGCTGGCTCTGAATGATGCAATTCTGACACAGCCATCTTTTGCTGACTTGATACATTGTTATGGAAGATTGTGGAACATTTTTGACACTCTTCAAGTGCTACCTTGCACCTTCACGCCATCCAAGAAGAACTCAGTGTATCAAAACATCAGCTTCATCATGACGTTGTCACCAGGTGGAATTCAACATATCAGATGTTGGATCGGTTGTTGGAGCAAAAGAGAGCTGTGTCTGTGTATGTTGCTGAATGTGACGACAAATCCAGTAAGGCGCTACCCTGCCAACAAACCAGTGGGCTTTAGCAGCAAGAATTGTTGCAATTCTTAGGCCGTTTGAACAACTAAAGCATGAAATAAGCTGCAACAATTCTTGTTTTTCAGTGATCCTATCAGCTTTTCAGGCTGTCTTGTTGTATCTGCAGAAAAACGTAGTTGATAATGGAATCAAAAAGACAGTCAGCAAACTGATAACATCCTTAACAAGGAGATTTTCCGACTTGTATGAAAATGGCATTTACAGTTTCAACTGGCTTGGATCCACGCTTCAAGCTGCATTTCTTGACACTTGCGCAGCAGGTAAAAGCCAAAACAGACATTGTTACTGCAATGTTACTGTGTCAGCCAACGTCAATTCAGCCTACAAATCAGCCATCTGAAGTTGTTTCTGAAGTGACTGAAGTGAATGAACAAACACCAACTAAAAAGACAAAGACAGCAGCAGAGGACTTTTGGTTATCTTGGGATCAGTTTCAGCCTGTTCGGGCACTGAACAGTGATAATTCTGTCTCCATAGAAACAGAACTGAGCAATTTTCTGACAGAGCCCTGTGTTCTGAGACACTGACTCACTGAAATGGTGGAAAATGACATGTCCAGATTTCCAACATTGTGTCATACAGCTAAGCGCTACTTTTTTGCACCACCTACAAGTGTGCCAAGTGAATGTCTTTTTAGTATGGCCAGTGATACCTTCAGTGAAACAAGAAACTGTCTTAATGCTGACAACTTGGAACAATTGGTGTTTTTGAAAGCTAATGCAGTATTCCTGAGTTAAATGTACATCAGTAAAAAGTTTGACAGCTATTGAGTAACATCAGTAAAAGACTTTGACAGCTACTTGGTAACATCAGTAAAAAGCTTTGACAGCTATTTGGTCATGGCTCCGTTGTGTTTTTTTGGTTTTGTGGGGAGTTAAATGTACGTATATGATTATGCACAATAACAATTTCTTACTTTTAGCCCTCGTCGTAGTGCACAGACAGCAGAACACAGCACATAATAGTTTGCAAAACTTGACTTGCTGTTTAACTATTTTGTTTAGTGCTTAGTTTACCTCATGACTTGACTAAAACAACTATTAGTATTCGTATTCGTATTTGGCTGAATAGTTGATACAACTATTCATATTCAGCTGAATACTGTTAACCCCCTATTTGGTACAGCCCTAATCTTTTAAAAGGATCATTGCAGGTATTGCAATAACAAATAGTGCAAGCAATATTTTTCCTTTGCACTTGAATTTGTTTAGGGAGGAACTCTGCTTCTCATAGATGGGGAGCCTGTTCCATAGACGGGGTAGTCTCTGGGATACATACTTATCACTCCAGCAGGTCTTATTTATATCACAGGCAAAGTTTAAGTCTTTAGAATGGGTAATTCTTGTACTGTTTGTTTTTTGGATATGCAGGAGGTCCATCAGAGTGGGGACTGACAATGCCCTGTATGCCAGGCATAGATCTCCCCTCAAAAGTCTGTAGGAGACAGAATACAGGGATAGGGCCTTGAGGCAGTCTGCACAGGACATAGTACATCAAGCATGTAAGGGTCATCATTCAGGCAGCCATGAAGTGTGCTTTCACTGTCATCCAGGTAATGATAATATTTTTTTATTTATGATCCTAAGCCCCACATGACATAACTACTTGCATCTCTGCAAAGACCTCCTACACCCTGACAGCCTGTGCATCCTTTCTGGCCCACATTTTCTTAATTATTTAAACTAAATTGTTTTATAAACTAGCTGTATATATTATTGACTAACAAGTATTTTAGTTATTTTCTTTATTCATTCATTCCTTTGGTTTTTCAGACAATGCAACAGAGCTTTGTATGTGAAGAGTGATGTTGTTCTGGTAGAGTCTAAGACAGAGTTTTAGAAGTTAGAAGAGGTTAAACCATATGTAATAAGTGAAATACATTTGTATGAAGAATTTATGTGCCTATAAACCCTTCCTGTAAGGGCAGTTCCTTGTTGTTTGCATGCCTGGTAGTACAACTTCATAGTGATATAGAAAATCAAATGTGTCACTAAAACAAAAAAAATCTTTCATCACCTCTAACATCATAAAATACAAATCACTGAAACACCTTTCCACTGAAGTATGGCAGGAAGTATAAAAAAAAACAAGTACCCCCCGACAACTTAATATATATTAATAAAAAGCCCAAGTCTGCACACCACTGGGGGCAAGAGAAACATCTGTAATCCACTTTTCACTGACTTTGCACTCACACATACATAAACACACAGACACATAAACACACCCAGACACACACACACACACACACACACACACACACACACACACACACACACACACACACACGCACGCACGCACACGCACACACACACACACACACACACGCATGCATGCGTGCACATAAACGCACCCCCAAACACACATTGACAGCCAAGCTGACACTCAAACACATAGTGATCTAACCTTGCACATACAAGCTGCATGCCACTGATCTACCACACACACACACACATTGACGACCGAGCTGATACTCGAACAGTTAGTGATCTATCCTCACACATATAAGCTGCATGCTACCGATGTACTACACACACACACACACACACAAACACACACACACACACACACACACACACACACACACACACACACACACACACACACACACACACATGCGTACACATAAACGCACCCCCACACACACATTAACAACCGAGCTGACACTTGAACACATAGTGATCTAACCTTGCAAATACAAGCTGCATGCCAGTGATCTACCACATACACACACGCGCACACACACACACACACACACACACACACACACACACACACACACACACACACACACGCATGCGTGCACATAAATGCACCCCCACACACACACAACAACCAAGCTGACACTTGAACACATAGTGATCTAACCTTGCAAATACAAGCTGCATACCACTGATCTACCACATACAACACACACACACACACATTGATGAACAAGCTGACACTTAAACACATAGTGATATATCCTCACACACATAAGCTGCATGCCACCGATCTACCACACACACACACACACACACACACACACACACACACACACACACACACACACACACACACACACACACACACACACACACACACTCACACACACACACACACACACCTTAACAACCGAGCTGACACTCAAATGCAGTGATCTAACCTTCTCATACATATAAGCTGCATGTCACTGATGTGCCACACACACTTTCCATCAGACATCTGACACTCACTACGCATTTCCTTAGCCAGTTTCAGAATACTCTATCAGAAGCAAATGAGTAACACATCAGTGCAAAGTAGTTCAAACAGCAGATACCTTTTACTATTTAAAAAAGATGAAAACGCATTACAAAGCACCCAGTAAAATAATTTGAATCCTATTTCAACAAAAGAAATAATTTGAAATAAGGAATGTTGTGCAGAAACCTCTTTCTGATACAAAATTCCTTACTTGCCTTGATATATTACTGCAATTCCATTACTGGTCTGGTGGTACTGCTGGTCTGAATACAGTTGTAGCATTATTTCACCTGGTACAGGTAGTGTGTAAATGTAACAAGAAATTATAAAACCACTTGTCAGTGAAGGCTTGATAATAACATCATGAATAACAGCACATCATGAATAACAGCACTGTTTTTCTTTTATGAAATAACAGGCATAGTTTGCAAGCTTTGTAATGCTTAAAGGGAAATATTTAGACAACAGTATTTCTGGCTGTGCAGCTGATGTATGACTTGTTTATAGTGATCTCTAAGGACTTCTGCAGCTGAAACAGCATAAGTCAAAAGGAGAAAACTTTGCAGAGTAAACCGCTATCTTCAGTAATATTTTGAATAAGAAATGAATGCTTACTAGTCATTTTCATCGTGCTATAACTTCAGCAGCCCTCACAACTGCACATTCTATCAGTATGGTATTTTATATACACACGGTACTGCAGTTCATGGAAAATGCACCACTTATTACATTGAACAAGTTCTGGAATGTGAAAAGAGGTGTCTAGGGTAGGGTAGGGTACATGTGAACTTGCCATATTCATTTGATGTATATTTAAGTGTTATACTCAAGTCCATCTGAGAGCTGTCATGCCATAAGATGAGACACAACTATACTAGCTGCATTTCATAGTAAATGCTACAGGGAATTCAGCCTAGTAGTCTTCAAATCCCATAAGGATGACTGCATCACTTTCTGTCCATGTTTTTGATGTGTGTTCATAGGTTCATAGGTAATTACTAGGCTATCGGCCCTGGGGCCTATACAAGCCCAGCCAAAAAGGTACCCTGGCTTTTGTCACCCAAGAAAATTATTTTCCTGTGCCACTGTCGAGCAGAGCCTCAGATGTGATCCCCGGGGTGAATTTCCTATTTCCCATCCAATTATCAAGATTTTTCTTGAAGAGTGCTAATGAGGAGCTTTGTTTGATATAGATAGGTAGTTTATTCCAGAGTATGGGAAGTCTCTGGGACAGGAATCTATCCCTCCGGCATGTTCTGTTTCTTGTGGTGACAAGGTTTATGTCCCCAGAGCGTGTAACTCAGAGGGATTGGGATTTCTTTAAGTGCAGCATGTCCAACAGCTCTGGGTTTGACATAGCTTTGTATGTTAGGCAGAGATCACCTCTGAGTAGGCGATATGCGACGGAGTAAAGCTGGAGTTTTTTTAGATGGTCTGCGTAGGGCATCTGTTTGAGGCCGATAATCCTCTTTGTGAGGTATTTCTTTGGCCTTTCCAGTTGTTGTAGATGTCTTGTGAGGTACATACCAAAAGGGGCATTGTACTCTATAATGGGTCTAATGAGTGATGAGGAGAGGGGGGAACAATGACCTCTTTTTTTCTGGATGAGAAACGTTTTGTGATGAGGTATGCCACATAGAAGGATTTCCTGACTACTGTGGCGATGTGATTATCAAAGGAGAGATTACTGTCCACCTGTGTCCCAAGGTCTCTTATCACACTTTCGGTGTTAAGTATACTACCGCCTATGTTGTAGTTCATGGGTACAGAGTTTTTACTAAAGGGGATGACAATGCACTTTTTGGCATTGAGCTTGAGGCCATGCCTTTGACACCAGGCATCTGTCTCAGTGAGGCCCTTTTGTAGGATGTCCACATCATTAGGAATTTCGATTATGGCTCCTAGTTTGCAGTCATCTGCGAATTTCATTAGCCAAAGATCTTCTGTGTTAGCCTGTACTTCAGAGAAGTAGATACCAAACAGGAGAGGACCCAGGACTGAACCCTGTGGTACTCCACTTGTCACTGGTCTGAAGTCAGATTTGGAGTCTGCTACTTTCACAGTGTGGGATCTGTCAGTGAGCCAGTTGGCAACCCATCTTGTGACATCGGGATTTATACCTAGTTTAGTGAGTTTGTCTATAATTCCAGAGTTGGGGATGGCGTTGAAAGCCTTGGCAAGATCTAGATAGGCTGTGTAAACCACCTTACCCTTGTCTACAGCTTTGGTGACTGCTTCAAAGAAGTTTATCAGGTTTAGGAGACATGATCTGCCCTTTACAAACCCGAACTGGGTGGGATCCAGAGTTTGGAGATTACCGATGTCTTTGTTTATAAGTTCCATGATGATACGTTCCATGGCCTTGCAGACCAGGCTCATCAGGCTAATGGGGCGGTAGTTCCCGGGGACCATGGTGGCTCCCCCCTTGTGGAGTGGGATAACCGTTGCTGTGCGCCATTCAGCAGGCACAAAGCCTGAGGTGAGGCTATGATTGAAGATGGTACTTAGGTGGGGTGCCAGTTCGTTCTGTAGTTCGTGTAGAACGCAGCCTGGGATGTTATCTGGTCCCATGGATGATGTGTTCTTGGCTTTGGAGAGTGTGGTTTTTACCTGTGCAGACGTGATTACAGGAACTTTGCATTCTTCCAGTATAGAGATGTGCTCTTTAGGGGGTGAGAGGGGGATAAAGTTATCACTGAACCTATCTGCCAGGATGTTGGCAATATCAGTAGGGTCTGTATATTTAGTGCCATTGTGCTGTAACTCAGAGCAGATCTGAGTGTTGCCACTGAGATTCTTGACATAGCTATAGAATGCTTTGTGGTTGTCTTTAGAATCAGTGGCGATTTTGTTTTCGTAACTAGCTTTGGAGGATTTTATCAGGGATCGCAGCTTCTTACTGAGGCTGACCAGGGAGCTCCTCCACTTGTGGGATTTTACTCTCTTTTGCAAGAGTTTCTTCCTTCTGTTGTACAGTTTGTTTATGGCAAGGGACCACCAGATTGGCTTCCTTTTTTTGGCGGATAGCGTCTTGGTTCTGTTTGGGATAGCACGATCCATGCATTCATGTAAGTGCTTATAAAGTACAATTGTGTAGGATTCACTAGTTGTAACTGTATTGTCCATCTGCATGGGTGTCATGAAGTTCACCACTTCTGTCTTAAGAAGCATGAAGTTGGCTTTGGAGAAATTTTTTACCATGGTTTCCTTAATTGGGGGGGGGGGGTGGAGGCAGGAAGTGGATATCTAGGGTAATTAGCTTATGGTCGGATCGGACCAATGAGGCATTGACTTCAGGTGTGGAACACCGGTCACTCATATTGGTAATGACTAGATCTAGGATATTGTTGCCCCTGGTGGGGTGTGGATAAGTTGATCCAGGGCATTGGAGTTTATGAATTCCAGAAAGCGTTCAGCAAAGGAGTTGGTACATGAGTAGTTTTCCCAGTTAATGGTGGGGTAGTTGAAATTGCCCATTATTAGGGTGCTTGGTTGAACCCTAATATTTTCCAGTACATCAAGAAAAGAGGAGTGGGAATCCTGGGACATGGTGGGTAATCTGTAGCAAGCTACAATTTGGATTGCAGTTTTGCCCAGAGTTAGTTGCACTTGGATAACCTCGGCTGCATTATGCTGAGCAACTAGCCTGGAGGTGTGGATATCCTTAATGAATATGGACACACCTCCGCCTTTGGTGTTCCGGTCCAGGTTACATGGCCGAAAAGTGTGGTATGAGTTATAGCCTGGTAGTGCAGGGGTGCTCTCTGGAGCCTTGAACCAGGTCTCAGTTACTGCACAGATATCAATGTTCTCCATTTTAAGGAGTGCCTCGAGTGAGTGCATTTTGAGATTTAGACTTCTAGCATTGAGTAGCATCACCCTCAGTTTTTGCTTGCCTGTTCCTGTTACGGTGGTGAATTTGTCAATTGAACCTTGCCTAAAAAAGGCACTATAGGGGCTTCATGAACCTTAGCCAGTATCCGGAATCCCAGGGGTGAAAGGTGCAGGCCATCTCTGGCATAGCATTGTGGTCTGTCGACCATGTCATCCCAGGCAGACAGATACTGGATCCCTTTAGAATGCCACCAGAAGCTTAGCCAATTGTTGAAGTCAATCATTTTGTCTTTGTACTGCGGCATCATTCTGGGTGATGGCAGAATGCTACTCAGGGCTAGGGTCATACCTGCCTGGGCTACAAGACTGGAGAGCTCTTCCATGTCTCTTTTCATGTAGTCCAGGGAGGTATGTCTCAGGTTGTTCACACCAACATGGACAATGACAGAGTCATATTTGTACTTGTTGTGGAGTGACCTGAGTGCGTGGGTTATGTGGCGGATCCTGGCACCTGACAGGCAGCTGACAGTAACCTTCTCCTTGTTTAGCCTGGTGAGTGGGACATCAGTGTGCCTTTCTATAGAGTTGCCTATGACTAGTATGTTGGGTACGTTGTTTTCCCTTATTGGCTGTGATTGAGTGGCACACTGAGTCTGCGGGCTATGTGTCATTTGGGTTGTGTTGGGGGGTGGAGGTTGCTTACATTTCTGCTTTGGAGGTCTCTGTTGCTTGAGCAGATTATTATTGAGAGCCTCCGCAAATGTTTTTGTGTTTTTATGTGTGGATTTTGGTGGTGTAGATTTAGTGAGACTATGTGATGAGTGAGGTGTGGTGCAAGTGTTTACCTTCTCCTCTTGACTGTCAAGTTCAGTCTTGATTGGAGAGAGCTTTACCTCCAGTTTGGCTAGATAAGTGCATCTCTCACAGGTTGTAGTGTTGGCTGGTAGGAGGAGAGGGTTGTCTGTGTACATGAGGCAAATTCTACATTGCCACAAGATGCCCAGATTCATCAGCTAGACAGGAGAGAACACTGGGAGCTGACCCTTGGACATGCCTGAATAAAAAAACTATTTTCTTCTAGATAAGTGAGGAAAGTGAGTACAAGAGCTGTTTTTCTCTAAGCAAGTGAGGAAAGTAAGTACCAAAACTGTTTTCCTCTAGGTAATGAGGAAGGTTGAGTACTGTAGTAATTAGTAGGTTATTTAGTGCTTACAAGTTCTGAACAAGTGCTGATCACGAATAAGCAAATTCAAGTGCTAAAAGTAAGAATCTGTATCTGGACTAAACTAGTTACAGGAAAGGGGGGAAACAAGTGCAAATGTGGGCTTTTAAATCAGAAAGTTGAGAGAGATGGAAAAACTGCCCAAACGGCAAATAACTACAATTTCTGGGCCAGAACCACTCCTTACGTGGTAGATAGGTTACCTAGTGCTTACCACTCCCACTGATAAGCTAGAAGGCTTCCCTCCAACACAGAAAGCTTGGGGGGGCTCAGAAGCTTACATACAGTCCTGGATACAGCAAATCTGAATCTGGACTACACTAGTTACAGGAAAGGTTTTTTTATATATATACGGAAAAGTAGCTAAAACAGCAGTCAAAACAATTCAAATGCAGTGCAAGCTAGCATACTTGAGTATGTAGCAATGTTAGACCAAACAGTTTAAAAAATGCAATTAAATTAAAAATGGTTAAAAACAATACAGAAGGAGTCTATTAGGTAGAATGAGGTAAAGAGACGGGACTGGGGGGCGTGTCCCAGATCAAATCCACAGCGGGGGCGGGCAACTGCAAAAACCTCCAAATTTAAACAACAGCGCAGGAATAGGGAGGGTGGGTATGAAAAAATCAACACCTTCAGCAGAGATCTGAAAAACTATACAGTGAAGCAAAAATAACAGTGCACAACTCTGAAGTCAGCCAGCAATGATATAAAATTAGTCAAACAACAATTACCAGTACACAACTCTGAAGTGCCAGAAAAATATACCCAGCTCTGTATATCTCCAGATAGTTTGAAGAGCACTCTTTCAGGACACAGGAAGGCTCTAGCAATGATATGTTTCTTGATATGCGAGTGTTATAAGCTACATATTTTAATTTACTACAGTTTTAAGCCATAACCCTAAATATCTGTATTATGTTGTGACAAAGGGAAAAACTGTCAGCACAGCTATCTGGAATTTTGTAAATAATTATATGTCATTTGTAAATATGAACATGATTCAATTACGATGTTTGTGTTACAAATGTATTAGAGTTGCATGTCATATAAGATGGTTTGTACAGACATATGTGCTGAAGAAGTATTTTACAAAGTGCTGTTTGAAATGTATCCACAGTGTACCCTACTGAAATAGAACAGAAATGTACATACACTATTGTAACTGTTTAAATGTATATATTGTAACAGGGGAAACTGAAATACAGGAAGTCAATTTGCAAAACTTCAGAAAAATAGCTGAAATTAGATTACTTTATGGCTAGGCCATAAAAAGATGTCTTTTAGTTTCAGTGCAGCAAGGAGACACAATGTCTAAATCAAAGGCGCTTTCTGTATTGTCTTGGAAGTCTTTTATTATTTTATGACTTCCACCATTTGCCAAAGATCTGAGGAAAAGCACTTGTCTATGTATTTTCACAGGTGGATGCTAAATACTGCTAGCTTTCAGCACTGTGGGTTTTCACCTGCGATAGAGTCAGATGACAAGAAATGATGTCATTCAGCAAGCTATCTCAGCAAGAATGTTTGAGATAATAATTTGAGAAATTATTCTGCCTTGGACCTGACAAGAAGACCCATTCACATTTGCCTTGCTCTGTAAGTAAGTTAACTAGGCTATAGTAATTCTCTTAGATATAGTCAAGAATATAGCAAAGTAGTCCTCAAATGTTGCAATCAAATTGCTTCCTCACTGCCTTTTTGGTCTGTACATATTTCAGTAATCCAAAATCTCAGTGATTACTTTCTATAACACTAACACATATTTTTTTCAGTTAGGTCTGCACTCTGCCTGTTATCAGTTTTTACTTAGTTATCTAGATCCCTGTGATTTACATTTATAATGTTGTAGCTCTACTGAAGAACATTAGCTAATCTTTTTGTTTGCAAAACTTTGTATGGTAATTATTTTTTATTCTTACTAATGTATTTGTGTATATCTTTATCTGTCTTGCATTTTCTGGAGCTTCTCTCACTGGTTCTCCACTGAAAACGAGCCACCAGCCCAGTTGGACACTACATGGTAAACAAATGTAAATAAATAAATAAATAAAACCTTAAGTTAGATATTTTTATATATTTATTTGAGACTGTCCTGCAATGTTGTTTTAAATATTTCCTGTGATTTTGAACTCTGTTGTCACTGTAAATATATATTTAGTATTGTCTTGCTATTTTATTATTTATTATTAAATATATTTAAGCATTTCATTGTGGCTGATCTGTGTAGAGATATTTATGTTCTGAGAGTACTTGCATATTTATTTGTTGGCACTATTGGCCACTCCTAATAGCCTTGCTCTTGTTCAAAATACCATTTGTATTGATAGTAACATTACACAGTAAGATTGGACACCCATTGTTAAAGGCCTTAAAGTGACTGATAAGGAGTGACTGGTAGCAGTGATAACTACCTTATAGTCTGAGCAGAAGAGGGAATAGTTAGTAAACCTGTGCTACAATTTCCCAGGTGTGTGTATGTGCGTGTGTGTGTGTGTGTGTGTGTGTGTGTGTGTGTGTGTGTGTGTGTGTGTGTGTGTGTGTGTGTGCATGTGTGTGTAGTGCACTGGTGTGTGTGTGTGTGTGTGTGTGTGTGTGTGTGTGTGTGTGTGTAAATCAAACCTCAAAGAGTGTGTGTGTCAGGTACTTGGGCAGGGACATGAATCACTAGTTGGACAGAGAGAGTGCTGGAGGCCTTGGTTTGCTCACTCAGCTGAGATCTCAACTCTATAGCCAGTGGGGAGTCTTACTGGGGATCTGGAGAAAGGAGGAAGAAATCAGCCCGGACTGACTGTGGTCTCTGTTCTCTTAAAATCGTACTTGATACAGAGAGCTGCATCTGGAAATACTGTGTGCGTACTTGTCATCCTCCCAGTGTACGTCCCCCACTGGCGCCAGTGGTGAGGACTGAGGCTCCTTGATTATTGGTTCAGTAGTGAGGAATCATATTTATTGGTGGCAGTGGTGGGATCCCCACATCACATATTGGGATTCAGTGGTGTGAATATTGAATTCCTGTAGCCTGCAAACAGTTGTCACTAAGGAAGGTATTTGTACTCTGAAGCAGCCACACAGTGAACATTCAGAGTTCCATATCACAATAGTTTTATTTACTTATTTATTTATTTTTTGTTAGCTTAGGTAGTCAGGGAGAGCAGGCAAGGATGTCACCAGAGGAGTATGGCAAGCTGACAAGGAGCCAGTTGACTGAGATGTGCCAAGACAAAGGAAGGGTGCATGCCAACCTGTCTAAAGCAGAAATGATTGCAGCCTTAGTCACAGCTGCATCACTGCCCAGCAGCCAGGAGGACAACCAGATTGACCTTGGGGATGTACAGGTCTCAGAAAATGGATGGTTCAACCTTTCCACAGAGAACTTAAAAATCTGTCTGGAGTTAGAGACTTGAACTGGAGGCCAAATGGTTGGAAATAGAATCAGCCGAGAGACCGAAGCATTTAGAGGCTGAAGAAAATGAGAGACTGAGATGTTTGGAGGCTTGAGAAAATGAGAGGTAGCGGCAACATGAAAAGGAAATGCTGACTTTTCACCAGGGCCATGGAGGTAATGGGGAAGGGAATAACCAAACCCCAGAAGCAGCAAATGTCAGTAAATTTCTTCCACAATTTACAGACGGTGATAATTTTGATATTTTTTCATATGTTTGAAAGGTTTTGTAAACAGTATAATGTCGAATAAGGGCTCTGTGTATGGTTCCTGACCCCCTTACTCCATGGTAAAGCTATAACTGCTATTTCTAAGTCGTCTGATACTGATTCCTTAAACTACAATCCTGTTAAAAATTGTTTATTAGAGTGCTTTAAGTTAACACCTGAAGCTTATAGAAAAAGGTTTTGTGGGAATAGACAGAAGGCAGATGAAGTGTGTGTGAATATATTGCTAAGCTAAGCAATTATTTTCATAGATGGGTGAGTGGGTGTCAGGTCACCACTTTTGAAGGGCTGGCAGACCTTTTGGTGAGGGAACAAGCCCTTAGCACTTTGCCTGAGGACATGAGAATCTGGTTAGCAGATAGGGAATGTAATACCACAGAGGATTTGGGGAAAAAGGGAGGCCTATACCTAGGAAGCAAGGCATCACTGCTTAGGAAATGGATACCCAGTGCTGCACATGGGTCTAAGGGAACACATGGTGGGCAGCCTAAAGGGACCCAACAGAGTCCACAAGTAAAAGAGGAAGCCGCTAGTTCAGGTACATGGCCAGGATCAAGGGTTAAATGTTTTAAATGTAACCAGTGGAGCCATGTAGCATATATATGTCTACAGAGGCAAGGTGGGGAACACAAGGTGGGAGAGACAGTATTTGGGAATGAGGGAATGCCAGTGAATTTGTCTGCAGACAACAAGGGTAGCAAACTTCCACAAGAGGTTATATCTTATCTTAGTAGATGGGAAACAGGCCACTGCTAAGAGAGACACAGTCTCTGACTTAACCATTGTGAAGCCTACAATGGTTAAAGAGAAGCACTACTTGCTTTGGCAGTATACTCCAGTGTGAGCTTTAGGGGGGACCCCATTCCAGATACCTTTGTCTAGGGTTCACCTTGACTGGGATGGTTAAAAAGGAAGCAAGCAAGCAGGTGTGTTTGAGGATATCCCTGCAGATGTCCTGATAGGGAATAATTTTGAAAATGCAGTACCTTGTGTGCATGGAGCTACACACAGTAAGACTTGGAGACAAGTATGTGGGTCTGGCAGCCTGGGGGATCTCAGACAAATCACAGATTTGAAGCCAGGACTGGTGTGGTGGTTACTTCAGAGAAAGAGCTACTCAGTAGCAGTGATACAGAAGGTGAGCCACAACTGCTGGTGGGTACTGATGTTCCCTTGGACAGAGTGACTGCAAGGGCAGAGTAAGTAGTAGTACCCAGGCTGACAGTGAGGCACTGCTGTCAGAAAACACCAGACTTCCTGTGGAAGGGGAACTGGGAATGGTTACAAAGAGAGAGCTGAGACAGGCTGAGTTCTCAGACTCTACATTACAATGCTTGAGGGAGGTAGCCAGAGAGGCACCTGATTCTCAAGGAAAAGGGGAATCTGTATACTTGGACAAAGGGTTACTATATAGAGGGTGGAACCCTGAGGGAGAGCTAGGTGGTGCCTACCATCTGGCACTTCTAGCCATAGTGCATGATATTCCCTTTGCAGGTCATATGGGCATAAAGTGTACAAAGAGATGTATTATGCAGAACTTTTATTGGTCTGTGATTTCCTGAGATGTAACAGGGTACTCCAGGACCCATGAGCAGTGCCAAAAAGTAAGCAAGGCAGGAGACAAGGTCAAGGCTCCTTTGATGCCTTTGCCTGTGATTGAGGAGCCATTTCAGAGGGTAGATATGGATATTGTGGACCTCTGAGTACCCCAATTTCCATAGGGAAGAAGTATATCCTAGTGGTAGTAGATTATGCTACCAGATACCCTGAGGTGGTGGCTCTGTCATCCATTGAAGCAGAAAATGTGGCAAATGCTTTATTAGAGATTTTTAGCAGAGTAGGTTTTCCAAAAGAAATACTGACTGACAGACATACCAATTTCAGTCAGACCTACTGGCTTGTCTGTGGAATGACTGTGGTGTAAAGCACCTAAAGACCACCCCCTACAGTCCGCAGATTAATGGTCTGGTAGAGAGGTTAAACTCTACACTAAAGACCATGCTACAGGCATTTTCAAACCAGTTTAAGAGGGAGGGTGAAAATATTTGCCCCATCTGTTGTTTGCTTACAGAGAGGTGCACCAGGAATCCACAGGTTTTTCACCTTTTGGGTTGCTGCATGGCCACAGGGTGAGGAGACCTCTAGATTTGATTCAAATTGAGTGGGAAGGTGAGTGTGAATGCCACAAGGAGTCTGTTGTGGCATATATCTACATCTCAGGACGAGGGACAGGGAACTCATGAGCTTGGCCCCAGGAGAACCTGCAGAAGCCCAACAGCAGAAAAAGATCTGGTATGACAGGAATACAAGAGCTAGAGAGTATGTTGTGAGGCAGCAGGTAATGGTTCTCACTCCTGTCAGACACAACAAGCTGCAGGTAGCTTGGGAGGGACCCTTCAAAGTGGTAAGGAAGGTCAGTGCAATTAACTACATGGTAGAATGGCTAGGCAGGAGGCAGGAGCACAAATTGTACCATGTTAATACCATGAAACCTTACCATGATAGGGAAAGCCCTGGTGCTACGTATTTGCAGTAGGAGGCAGGAGGAGTCTGAGGGGGATCTATGGCTACAGGGAGTCAACCAGCAAAATTCCAAGTTACTATGGTGGAGCCTAGGGTTGCAGGCATATGATAGGACAGTGTAACACTGTACCAGAGTCAGCAATGCCAAGGCAGCTGGAATCTCAAGACAGGGAATGGGGTAAGGTATTCCCAGATAGGTTTATCCCTCTCAAGCAAAGTTTTTGAAGGGTCACTTGAAAAACTAGCTTGAGTCTTCAAGCGGGGAAGAAGTGTGACAAAAGGAGATATTCCAACCACACCACTGTAATTTTGTAAATAGTTATATGTCATTCATGAATATCAACATGATTCATATAAGATGCTTGTATTACAAATGTATTAGAGCTATATGTCATATAAGATGGTTTGTACAGATGTGTGCTGAAGAGGTATTTTGCAAAGTGCTGTTTGAAATGTATCCACAGTGTACCCTATTGAAATAGAACAGAAATGTAAATACACTATTGTATCTGTTTAAATGTATATATTTTAACAGGGGAAACTGAAATGCAGGAGGGTAACTTGCAAAACTTCAGAAAAATAGCTGAAGTTAAATTACTTTATGGCTAGGCCATAAAAAAGATGTATTTCAGTTTCAGTGCAGCAAGGAAACAAAATGTCTGAAACAAAGGAGATTTCTGTATTGTCTTGGAAGTGTTTTACTGTTTTATGACTTCCATCATTTGCCAAAGATCTGACAAAAAGCATTTGTCTGTGTATTTTCACAGGTGGATGTTAAACACTGCTAGCTTTCAGCAGTGGGGGGTTTCAGCTGTTACAGAGTCAGATAAAAAGAAATGCTGTTATTCTACAAGCAGTCCCAGCAGTAATATAAGAGATATTAATTTGAGAAATCTATTAGAGAGAGAGAGAGAGAGAGACAGCATTCTGTATTCTGTCTTGGACCTGACAAGAAGACCCATTCACCATATATTTGCCTTGCTCTGTAAGTAAGTTAACTAGGGTATAGTAATTCTCTTAGACATAGTCAAGAATATAGTAAAGCTTAGCTTAGATATTTTTTCTTTATTTATTTGAGAGTGTCCTGCAATGTTGTTTTAAATATTTCCTGTGATTTTGAACACTGATGTCACTGTAAATATATATTTAGTATTGTCTTGTTCTTTTATTATTTATTATTAAATATATTTACACATTTCATTGTGGCTGATCTGTGTAGAGCTATTTAATTTCTGAGAGTACTTGCATATTTAAAGAAATAATATAAACCAGTAAACCAAAAAACTGTAATGATAAAACGGCAATCCGAGCTACTAAGACAAGAGTTTAATAATGTGAAGCGATTTTCGTTTGCCTTCTTAGGCAAACTTCTTCAGACAATAATACGTGAAAAATAATCTTATTTAAATAAGCCAAGCCAATTAAGAACTGCTGTTAGCAATTAAAAAATACAACTACATTTAAAGTTAAATGCACGCAACATAAAAGACTCAAACACAACTATAATATCATACCTAATTAAGTACAAAAACTAAAGCATACGTATATATGTACAAAATGTACAAAATGTAAACCTATGTTGGTAAATGTATAAAATCAACCACTAACATACTAAAACTTTATAAAATATATGTGTACAACATAAATGCTAATGTCTACAGCAAAATTATCACCATTTTAATCCAGACATATTAAAAAATATTAAAAAATCAATCATCTTTTCAAACTCAACAATTTAAGGACACTTGAAATAGAACAATGTTCATTTAAACCAGGAAAATGGTACGCATTAAGTCTTATCTGCCAAAATAACTCATGTTCTTCTAGTCTAAGTTGTACTGGGCCACCCCTGATATCTTGGCAAACCTGATCAATAACTATAAATTTAAACTTATGATCAGGAAAAGCCAGTTGAACGTTGAGGTTATTGTATTGGATAATAAAATTAAGGCAGATGTGGCATTTAATAGATACAAATTTGAATATGAGAGACTATTTAGTAGTATTGATGAGTATTTAACCAAACTTAAAAATATTAAAGTTAAAAAACTTGAAAGGGACAGCAAAGCCTATGGGGAAGGTAAGGTGTTGCTTATCCCAATCCACCACCAGCTTAAGTATGGGGACCTTTGAATAGGTCGAATGTCTATGTTAGTGACAACATTGAAGTGTTTCCCAATACTAATGACTGCCCTGTGAACAATAATCATGGGAACAGTCACCAAGACGCTAACTTGTCTGCAAATACGTCAGACAGACAAAATACGCCACCTACTGAAATTCAACGGAGTGAAAGACTTCAGAATAGGAACAACTCTAACTCCACCTATCATAATACAAATTCTAATGACTTTAATTTATTAGGTGCAAGACCCAAACAACAGCAGCGCCAATGGAGGAACCGTCCCAATCGAAAGAGGAACAGTTAGTGGAATTGATGCTACCTGATGATTCCAGTTTTGTATTCAGTTCTGGGATTGTTTCTGGTTTGATGGACAATGATGTTACATCATCGGGTGAAGATTTAGATATGCCTGATACTTCAGTATACCAAAACCAACAGGTTCCGGACATAATCACCAATGTGAACGGTGACTTTAAAGTGTTTAACTTCTCATCTGTAATGATTTCACCACCCATGGTTGAATTATTTTCTAAAGGGTACACTTATGTGCCCAGGCAGAAATTTGATGTCGTTAAAACCATTGTAGATGTAAAATTATTTACAAGGAAGCTTAACTTCCGTTTAATGATGGGAGGTGAGGCATACACTGATACAGCTAATGTTTTCAGAGTACCAAGCACTTTTAATCCACCTTTGCACCCCTTAATATCGACATTTGAACAAATGTGTGAGTTGGACATTAGGCAAAAATTTGCTCATAATCCAACTAATTTGAACAGTAATGTTCACAATAATTTTGAAATTGAATGCCTTAAACATGTAAGATCTAGTAACATATGCATTTGTAAACCTGACAAAGGTGGTGGTTTGGTGATTTTTGATAACTCTGATTACTTTGACCGCATGACACATTTATTGAACACTTCTTCCTATTCTTTGGGCTCCAGATCAGAGACCAATAGGGCGTATAGAATAATCAAGGATTGTATAGAAGAAATGTTCATTGAAGGGAGGATTGATCAAGATTTATACAACTATGTGACTACTTTGTATCCAAGGTATCCATAATTATTTGGTATACCGAAAATCCATAAGGACATTATCAATCCACCCATGCGCCCCTTAGTAGATGAACGCAGTTCACCTACATATGCATGCGCTAAAGTAGTGGATGGGATGCTACAAAAATACATTGTACAGGAAGACCAGATCTGTAAGGATTCTTGGTCTTTTTTGATGAAAATTAATGAACTGGACTTCAAAGTCCAATATAATTTCCTTACAGTAGATGTTAAAGACTTGTACACAAGTATCCCTCACATTATAGCCATTGAGTGGGTTGGTGAAATGTTAAAAAGAAGAGGAGCTAGTAATAGGGACATTGATTTAATTAATGAATTACTTGATTTGATCCTTACTAACAACTGTTTTATGTTTGGCGACAATTTTTACTTACAGACAGTAGGTGTGGCAATGGGTTCCCCTTGTGGGGCAAGTATAGCCAACCTAGTTATGGCCTATTGGGAGCATAGTTATGTATTTAACCACCAACTAGCCCAAGAAGGCATTATCTACTACACCCGTTGCCTTGATGATATATTCATCCTATTGGACGGGGATGAAGCTTATGGAGATAGGTTGGTTGATTACTTTAATAACACCACTGAGTTTTTAGTCTTTACCTCCACTTTCAAGTATGATGGTATTGCATATTTGGATATCTGGCTATCTAAGGACCTGACTTGGTCCTGTTATGTAGCAAAAATTTATAGGAAAGCCACTTTTTCTAACTCTTTTTTACATTTTTCGAGTTGTCATCCTACTGTCCAGAAAAGAGCTGTTGTCAAAGGGCAGCTTGTTAGGGCTGCTCATATAGTGAGCCATGACCCTGATTTTGTTAAGGAATGTGAACTATTAAAGAACATTTATGTCATGGCTATCCTGTGAAAATGTTAGATGACCTTATTGAGGAAGTATCGAATAAACATATTAATAGATTTTATATACCATTATTACAAGTTAGGAATCCTCATTACCAAGTTATTGATTTGGTTTCTGATAATAACTCCACGAGTCAACATCTTGTTTCCCGTGATACTACACTACTTCCTAGATTTATTACTACCTTTAACATCGATAGTTGTAGTTGTTGGAATATTATCAAGAAAAACTGGGATCTATGTAAGGTAGATCTGAACGTTTTTATGAAGTTGGGTTATTGCCCTCAAGTCACATACAGGAAAGCCAATAATTTAAAAACAATGTTTGAATACCAACAACGTTCACAGTCTAGGATTTTTGGTACATTTAAATGCCAAGCATGTAATTATTGAAAATATATTATTGAATCTAATAGGTTCAAAGTGACAATAGATATTTTAAGTTAAGGTGTAGAACTAATTGTAATTCTACTATGATAGTTTATTTAGCTCTATGCCAAAATTGTATAGCGTTTTATGTAGGTAAGACGGAGCGGAAGCTCCGTGAACACATATACGAACATATCTATGCGATTAAGAAGGAGAAATTAGATAACGCTTTGGATAAACATGTACTGGCTTTTCCTGATCATAAGTTTAAATTTATAGTTATTGATCAGGTTTGCCAAGATATCAGGGGTGGCCCAGTACAACTTAGACTAGAAGAACATGAGTTATTTTGGCAGATAAGACAATGCGTGCCTTGTTCCTGGTTTAAATGAACATTGTTCTATTTCAAGTGTCCTTAAATTGTTGAGTTTGAAAAGGTGATTGATTTTTTAATATTTTTTAATATGTCTGGATTAAAATGGTGATAATTTTGCTGTAGACATTAGCATTTATGTTGTACATATATATTTTATAAAGTTTTAGTATGTTAGTGGTTGATTTTATACATTTACCAACATAGGTTTACATTTTGTACATTTTGTACATATATACATATGCTTTAGTTTTTGTACTTAATTAGGTATGATATTATAGTTGTGTTTGAGTTTTTTATGTTGCGTGCATTTAACTTTAAATGTAGTTGTATTTTTTAATTGCTAACAGCAGTTTTTAATTGGCTTGGCTTATTTAAATAAGATTATTTTTCACAATGTAATATTGTCTGAAGAAGTTTGCCTAAGAAGGCAAATGAAAAGCGCTTTACATTATTAAACTCTTGTCTTAGTAGCTCGGATTGCCATTTTGTCATTACAGTACTTGCATATTTATTTGGTGACACTGTGGGCCACTCCTAATAGCTTTGCTCTAGGTCAGTCTACCATTTGTATTGATAGTAACATTACACAGTAAGATTGGACACCCTTTGTTAAGTGCCTTAAAGTGGCTGATAAGGAGTGACTGGTGGCAGTGATAACTACCATATAGTCTGGGCAGAAGGGGTCATAGTTAGTAAACATATGCCAGCATTTCCTAGGGCTGTATGTGTGTGTGTATGTGTGTGTGTGTGTGTGTGTGTGTGTGTGTGTGTGTGTGTGTGTGTGTGTGTGTGTGTGTGTGTGCGTGTGTGCATGCGTGTGTGCGTGTGTGCGTGTGTGCGCGTGTGTGTGTAAATCAAACCTCAAAGAATGTGTGTGTCAGCTACTTGGACAGGGACACGAAGCACTGGCTAGACAGACAGAGTGCTGGAGGTCTTGATTTGGTCACTCAGCTGAGATCTCAACTCTGTAGCTGTGCCAGTGGGAAGTCTAATTGGAGATCTGGAGAAAGGAGAGAGAAACCAGCCCCAGACTGACTGTGGTCTCTGTGTGCTCTTAAGGGAAATTGCACGTGATGCAGAGAGCTGCATCTGCAAATACTGTCTGTGTACTTGTCATCCTCCTGGTGTACATTCCACACTGGTGCCAGTGGTGAGGATTGAGGCTCCTTGATTACTGGTTCAGTGGTGGGACATAGCACATGTGTTGAATATTTCAGATGGCTTTAGAGATATGATCATAAGTACTAGATGCCATCTACAGTCTTATGCAGCTATTTATTTTTCTCATCAATTCACAGCAAGCATGTACAGTTTACATTTTTTTTTTGCAGACTGACAAATGCAGTATACATCTGACCCAAATTGTTTAGTTGTGTTCGTATGAAAAAGGAAATAATTATATACTGTTGCAGAAAAAGTGCCTTTTCTGTCATTTTAATGCAACAAAATATGCATATTTAGTTGTTCTGACAAACATACACAAATCTGATTCTAAGCTCATATTATCCAGTTTCTCTAACATCTAGTAACTCATGCAGTGTGCTCTAATAAGGCTGACAGTCCATACTCTTGTTTGCTAATTATCCCAATAACATTCCTGTTAAATTTCTTGAGAATAAATTAAACTGTTTTAGAGATACAGATATCTGTACACAAAACAGTTTCTCTGTTTCACTGTAGACAGAAAACACCCTAGAGATCTGAAATAATGCCACTTTGGTCATGATGCATGCATGCCTGGTTTTACAATCATGTGTAGACATTTTCATTAAAGAACAGGAAAAGGCAAAAGTGCTACTTTTTTAATAAAAAAAATTTCTAGGAAGAAAGGTGGCTATCATCATGCAAAAATCTGAAACATCAGCTTATGGTGTCAGTAGCTCTTTAACGAATATTTAGTAGATGAGACAGACAAAGTTCATGCTGATACATCCGTGCTTATTCCCAGGCTGACTTCTGATAATGTAATACTAATTAACTATAATGATGATGATGAACCTGATAATTTTACTGCAGGACTCATATGGCATGCAGTGTGGCCTTCATGCTGCTGTTTAAGGGAACTTGGAGATATCTCATAGGTATCATCAAATGATATTTTGTTTTTCTTTCCTGGAAAACTTAGGTCACTCTATAGTTTCCAGAAAGGGTCAATCTAAGTTCCTAGGAATATGCCAATAGGGCTTACATCATCATGATTCCTGGTCAGTGCAATGTGCATCAAGCCAATATTCTCAGATATACAGTTCCTAGTTTTAATCTGCAGTAGAGTCTTACTGCTCACTTCCATGTTCATATTCAAGTTGTAATGTTCCATAAATGTACAGCCTATCTTGCTCCAGTTATGTATTTGAATACAGCTTTTATACTGACATTTTCTAAGTTTGATAGCTGTTAACATATGACATGAGCTTATTAGTGAATATATTTCCTTTATTAATGCTTATGTTTTCTAACAGGTCTGGTATTATTTAGTCTCATAAGTCATTGTGCTTATTCACCTTGAGTACTGTGTCCATTATTTGTTCATTAAGTTACTCATCACCTATTTAACTGTCCTGATTTTTGTAGTGTTACTCATCACAGTTCACGTTTATATATAATGATTTCACCAGCTGTTATCTGATTTAAAACTGGAGTTTTCTTTTCCAGTCTCTCCACCGAAAAAGGGGCATGTCCATTTGAGCATACCTTGTTAACTACAGATAATTAAACAAGATGCCAGAAATGTAGTTGTCAGCACTCTGCTATGACTTTCAGTTTAACTGTATTAACTCAAACATATTTAAATAAAATATTCTTATATATAAAGCATGCAGAATTATCTATGTGTCACTGAAACTGCTTGCAAAAATAGAAGATCAGGAAATATCTACCTGATTATTTCACTTCAGCATATGTTTATTACAGTGGAATTCTACTGCATATGTTATAGTGAAATGAGTTTTGCTGACAGCACTATTTCATTTGACTTGCAGTCAGCAATGTGGCTGCCTAATTTTTCCATTTTCCATTTACTGCACTTTTCTTAAGGCCTGGAGATAAATTGTAATGTAAAGAAGGTTAGGAGAGGCAGAATCTCTCAAAATACTTGCTGAAGCTCAGTTGTTAAGAAAAAAGTTAGTGCAAGTCATGCACTTCTGCCAGAAGTGCCCTTCAAAGCCATTCTAGCTGAAAATGTGTGTGGCACCTGCTGGGGGTATTAGTACAGTGCTGTTCTGTTTAATGTGCTTTGCTTTACAAGGTGTTCTATGTGACACATTTGCCACCATTTTAAGAAACCCTGCTTCTCAAGTACCATGACTAACTGAGAATAAAAACACAATCCAACCAAGAATAAAATGTTGCCCAACGGCCACAAGGACCCGGTTGCCACAAAGGAAGAAAAATGGAAAGGCAACTAAGGAGAAGAGTCTACGAGCATCTGTACGACGTTTCTAGGGGCAAAGAAAACAATGCCTTTTTCAAGCATTCACAAATTTGTGAGGATATGGATTTGAAGTTTTTGGTATTAGAACAGGTGGCACCAGACTTAAGAGGAGGGAATTGGGAAGCCATACTTGAATATCGTGAGTTATTCTGGCAACTTAAATTAGATGCAGGTAGGGCCCCTGGGTTGAATGATAACATTAGCATTAGTAGTGTCTTGAAACTCAGAATGGCCCGGCTATAGTAAACAAACCCTTATTGTCACATAGGAGCGAAGTAGAGATGCATATTTTATTGGATGTCATGATAGGCTCATAATGGCATTTCTTTATATGTTTGGTAGATCAATTATGTGGACAGCATTATGACAAATTTTATGATCGATTTTAATGATTTGTTTTACAGACAGAGACATGTGGTTTGAAATGTAATAACATTTTCTGGTTTATTATTTATTGCCACATTCAACATTATTTGCTTCATAATGGTTTTACAGCTTATAGTCAGACTAAAGTGCAATGTAATTCCACTTTAAACAAGGGTGGGGGTATTATGGGCATGTGATGTATTTGAACTATTTAATGACTGTGTAATTAACTACATTTTCACTTCTGAAGAAGCTCGGTATTGACCGAGCGAAAGCGCTTGAGATAGATTGGTTTTGCCGTTTTCATCAGTTGGTTTGACTGTTATTTTAACACATTAAAGTGTTTTGAATTTTACCAGCTTGTCTTCCTTTGTGGCAACCGGGTCCTGTGGCCGTTGGGCAACATTTTATACCATGGCTGACTGCCTTAAGTTCAACATACACATGCACATATACACAAAGACAGGGGCTATACACCTTCTCCTAATAACAAGATTCATTTAATTACAATACGGGAACTACAGCATGCTTTTTAATTATGGGTCACTCTCTAGTAAGCTTTTCCAATGTGAGCAGCAGTTTTGCCCCAGGAGACAGAGCATGCACTGAGGTTCTTTGCCTAGCCATCTTCATAGCTGCAGCAAACAAACACTTATTTACCTGTACAGGTGGCCTGGGTCTGTGCTACACTACAATAACAGGCTTCTCTCAGAGAAGGAGAGTGGTCACTAGATACCAACTGGTTCATTCCTCAGCTGTCTCTCCAGTGGCCTGATTCTTCTTCCCAGATCAGAAATGACTTCACAAGTAGAAATCACATAGTATTAGGCTACCAATCACTGTAACATTAGCTAAGGCAGAGCCAGTCATTCATGCTGATAGTACTTCCACTGCAGGGAGATTTACTGGTGTGTGAATAGTTAGTGTAAGTCTTGGGTTGTCTTCTGAAAATGCCACTCTTGGATAGGTAAATGAAAACTATGAGCAGCAATTAGTAAATATTAAGAATTATACATCAGAAAACCTAGCTAACACTCAGCTAGAACATTTTATGTCAGATGATACTATATAAAGTCCTCATATTCTGTCTGTAAAACTGTAAACACATACAAGAATGTTATTATTTACCCATCACAGTTAGGTTTGCAACCTTGTTTTTCTACTGCAAGTATGTTACCCAAGTTGTTATTCTGCCCTGCCACTGCAGATACAGTAGGTTATCAAAGGACATCAAATAGGTTCATAGGTTCATACTAGGCTATCTGCCCTAGGGCATTTATAAGCCTAGCCAGAGTATGTTTGGCTTTTGCCACCCATTTTAAATTAATTTTGTTATGCCCTTTTTCGAGGTTAGTATACTGTGCCTCAGTCTAACAGTGACACAGAAGTGATACCTGGGGTAAATCTACGATCTCCCATCCACTCATCAAGATTCCTCTTGAAGAGAGTCAATGAGGGACTCTGCCTAACCTGGACTGGGATTTTATTCCAGAGTGAAGGGAGCCTCTGGGTTATGAATCTGTCCCTCCAGCATGTCCTATTTATTTCAGTGCTGAGGTTCAAGTCTCTCGAGCGTGTAGCTCAATGGGAGTTGGATTTTTTGAGGTGCAGCATGTCCCTTAATTCCGGTTTGTACATGGCTTTATACGTCAGGCACAGGTCGCTTCTGAGCAGGCGGTATGCCACTGAGTAGAGCTGGAGTTTCTTTAACCGGGCAGCATATGGCATCTGTTTGTGCCCTTTGATCCTCTTGGTGAGGTACTTTTGGGGTCTTTCCAGTTGCAGCAGGTGTTTGGTAAGGTACATCCCAAAAGGGGCATTATACTCGATTATGGGCCTGATGATGGATGAGTAAAGAGGCACGATGACCTCCCCTAATCTAGATGTGAATCCCTTCATGATTAGGTGGGCTATATAAAATGTTTTTCTAACCACTTTGGCCACGTGGTTGTCAAATGAGAGATTGCTATCAACTTGGGTCCCCAGTTCCCTAATTACTTCTTCTGTACTTAATGGATTACCACCTATGTGGTAATTTGTGGGCACTTTGTTTTTGCCAAAGGGGATGACTATACACTTTTTGGCATTTAGCTTGAGGCCATGGCTCTGGCACCAGTTGTCTGTTTCTATGAAGCCCTTTTGGAGGATGCTTGTGTCGGCTGGAGAGTCAATTATGGCGCCCAGTTTACAGTCATCTGCGAACTTGGTCAGCCACAGTCCTTCTGTGTTGGCCTGTACCTCCGAGAAATATATACCGAACAAGAGAGGTCCCAGGACTGAGCCTTGTGGGATGCCACTTGTAACTGGTTTGGAGTCTGACATGGCTCCAGCAATTCTAACCATGTGGGTTCTGTCCTTGAGCCAGTTTGCAACCCATCTAGTGACATAGGGGATTATATTTAAGCTGGTGAGCTTATCTATAATGCCCGAGTGGGGTATTGTATCGAAGGCTTTTGCGAGATCCAGGTAGGCTGTGTGGACCACCTTCCCTTCGTCAATGGCCTTGGTGACTGTTTCAAAGAAGTCGACCAGGTTTAAGAGGCAGGATCTGCCCTTAACAAAGCCGAACTGGGTAGGATCCAGTGTCTGTAGGTCCCCAATATCTTTATTTATGAGGTCCATGATGATCCTTTCCATAGCTTTGCAGACCAAGCTAGTCAGGCTTATGGGGCGATAGTTTCCAGGGTCCGTTGAGGCACCACCTTTGTGGAGAGGGACCACTGTTGCTGTACGCCACTCTTTGGGTACATATCCTGTAGTAAGGCTGAGATTGAACAGTAGTTTTATGTTTGGGTTTAGCTCTTCTTGGAGTTCATGTAGGACGCAGCCCGGGACACTGTCTGGTCCCATTAATGCTGTGTTTTTGCTTTGGAGAGGGCGGCTCTTACCTGAGCATCTGAGATGTCAGGGGGCAGCACTCTGCTGGGATAGATATTTGCCCTTTTGGTGGGGAGTTTGCTGAACCTGTCAGCTAGGATGTTGGCAATGTCTGTGGGTTCGGTGTATTTTTTTGTCATTTTGGACTAATTCTGAGCATATCTGTGAATTCCCACCCAGGTTCCTAACATAACTAAAGAAAGCCTTGTGATTATCCTTAGTGTCCTGTGCAATTTTTCTCTCGAAGCTGGCCTTAGACGATTTTATGAGTGCCCTTAGTTTTTTGCTAATACTGATCAGAGATGCCTTCCGTTTTGGGATTTTGCTCTATCATGTAGTAGCTTCCTCCTTCTATTGTATAGTTTGTTTATGGCTGGGGTCCACCAGACAGGACGTCTGCCTTTGGAGGATTGGGTCTTGGTTTTATTTGGGATTGCATGATCCATGCATTCCTGAAGGTGTTCATAGACTGCATTTATAAAGGATTCTGCGGTCTGGGCCGTATTTTCCACGGGCCCGGGGGCTTTGAAGGATTCCACCTCAGTTTTGAGGAGTGTGAAATTTGCTTTAGAGAAATTTTTCACTGTGGTTTTCTGGGCAGGGGGTGGGGTTGGGATGTGAATATCCAGTGAGATCAGTTTATGGTCTGATCTTACCAGTGAGGGATACACATCTGGTCTGGAGCATATGTGTGCACACAATATGCAGAATAAACACACAATCACTGGGTTATAAATAACTAAGCAATGTAAGTAGCTCTTCCAGTTTGTCATTCAGCCATTCATCAGTTTTGGGCACACAATACAAAATGTGCACATGCTGGTGTTACAGTGTATGATGTCATCACCATTCCCCTGTAAACTATCTTTCAACGTCCAAGCACCGACTATAAAGATGTATATAATGTTGGTTTTAATGGTGGAAGATGTTTCACCTGTCAACTCCATATCTCTAAACATTATCTGTTATCCTCACTGAGATGGTACAAGGTAACAGAACAGTTAATTTTTGTTGTTCTCCAAACTATGAATCATTTTCCTTAACACTCCATAAATATACATCACTTATAGGAAGGTACAAAAAAGTACCCCTTTTCCCAAAAATGATATTTTGCCAAAAAAAAAAAAAAAACATCAGTAGCATTATTACAGTTTTGGTGCTGATGTTAAAGCATCGGTGTGCAAACATGTATTTTTAGTGGAGATACTTGATGTATATCCTGGACAGTTTAAGGATAATACACCTATCAGACCTGTTTGATAGTAGCTTTTTGCCTGTACTGTTGGATACTGTTGTTCAGGGCATGTGAGGGTAATACATTAATTCTCCAGCTGGTTTTGCTGCTTTACATCTGTTGATACTCCAGTTCCTTTCCTGAGTGCCTTCTGTGTGAAGTTTGTGTCCCCCTGCACCTTGTCCATGTGGGTTGCTGTCATTTGCTTCAGTTTCTTCCAATGTCAGTAATGGTCTTTTATGATTAGGTGATCTTCTAAATTACTCACTGGGATGTGTGTGTTGTGTGTGTGACTGGTTCTCACTCATTACTTGTTGCAACCTTGAATAGGATAATGTGGGTATTGGGCAATGAATGTGAGATGACCTCAGCAAGAACTGACATTTGACCTAAGAAAAACACTTACCAATTCTAATTTCTACTGAAAGACGTAGAAATCACATGAAACTGTGCTGTTTTTCATGCCATAAAATGTAAAGGACATTTGCAAGCAACAGAAAGAGACACATAAATAGCATGGTACACCATTTAGTCTTCATGTAATTGATTTTTATGCTTGAAATGTAAGTTGTATCTTCAAGTCTGATGTTTTAAAGATGCACAGCCCCCCTACCCACCCAACAAATAGCAAGAAAGTGCATACCAGCAGCACTGAATGCTCTGCTGTTTGAAATATAAGTAACATGTATTACTTTATGGCACTTAACAGGCCACTCTTGAATTACACTGCAGTAAACATGAAAGTTCACAAGATCATATGAGATTGTCTCTTTAAAGAAAGTTACTGGCTATGTTAGGAAAAAGTTATAACAAAAGCATAGAATGAGACATCATTAATTAGGACAATATTTAATGTCACAAAACCAGCTAGTAAACACACATTTCATTCGTTCCATGGGCATATGTAAAATTGACAAGCTTACAATCCAGTGGGATGTAAATGACTAACTTCTAAATGTAAAGTGAAGGTTACTGCATAATGTTAGAAGGCGCTCTGTAATATATTGGTCACCTATTACTGATACTTATTTACTTTTAGTAGTAGGTTCCCTGATGTGGCGTTATCTCCCCCACTGGCTGTGTACCAGGC
Organism: Protopterus annectens; assembly: GCF_019279795.1. NCBI lineage: Eukaryota > Metazoa > Chordata > Ceratodontiformes > Protopteridae > Protopterus > Protopterus annectens. Next base: position 956,262,966 of record NC_056746.1, read on the forward strand.
ACAGACTTTCAGACTAAACCACATAAGACACAGGCAACTCTAAATAACTTTCAAGAAACAGAGTATAATGCAAGTCCTAATTCCTTTCTGAATAGGTCATGTTTTCAGTCATCTGTTTTTGAAAACCTGAACTATTCCTTTCTGAATAATTCAGCTTTTCTAAAACAGACAATTTTACTAGGAAGGAATCATTGTACCTTTTCAAACTGTTTCTGGTGACTCATATCTTCAAGATATAATATTCTATTTAATAATGGGTTAGATCAGGATGGGATGACTAAACATGCCCTTTAGAATTAGTTTGTTTACAGAATATGCTTTTTAGACTAGCAGATATGCACTGCTCAAAGTTTATACTATTGTCTAAAATTATACCTAGATCTTTAATGAAAGAGTCATTTTTAAGAGCTGGCCATTTATTTTTTCACTAAATGCATGTCCATTTTGCAAAATCTCATGATGCTGCATATACTGACATTAAAGGTGAGATGATTATTACATCACCAGGTATTTATTTTTTGTAGATTGACTTGGAGAACTCTGGCATCTTTTACTGAAGTAATTATGTTACCAGTTTGTGGTCCCCATGTGTGACACTACTGTTGACCAAGAGTAATAGTCAGATAAACCCCCAACTAGTCAAGTTTTTACTAACCAGTGTTTTACCAACATAATTACATATGAATTGCTGGTGTTACCTCTTCAAATAATGCTACAAGAGTCATAAGGCAAAGCATAGACCACAGAAGCAGATTTCTTTCTGCATAGCCTTGGAAAAACAACTCCTGCCATGATTTTGCAGAGTCCTGACTGGGCACGTTTATTTCAATCTGTCTGGTTTTAAGTGGCCTTTCCTTTTGAGAAACTGTACCACATCAACCTTTCTCTCCAATTCAGAGACATGTCCAGATATTGTAATTTTGTTTAACATGACTGATGAGAATTTAATTAGGTTTTCCTTGATTCTGTACAGGAAACTGCAAATTATATCATAGCTGTGCTTACAAAAGTGATGTCTTCCCTTGAGTCTACACCTCTGTGACACATACCTTTAATTACTGTGCAGTTTTCACAAAGTTTTTCTGTAAGTACATTCAATAGATCACTATGTTCTACAGACTACTTAAAATATATTTGTAGACCAGGTAGGCCCACTGGGCCCACAGTCCATTTTAAAGGCACCTAGGAAACATTGACTGGTTAAGTGATTTGCTTAGAGTCTCATAGAAACCAAATGGAAGCAAGACCCAATATTGCAGAAGGGGCTAGGTTTAACTCCATACCATTTTAAATCTCACTGTCAAATTGTCATATGTAAGGGACCCTCTCTAGTGATTGTATGCAATGTAGAACTGCTACACCAACCTTATATGGACTGGTTCCAAGTACATGTCTTTGTTGTTTATTGATAAGGTTGAATTCACTTTTCCTTTTCACTTTTCTCTTTTAATTAAAGAATAGCCTATTGTTGCTCCCAACCTTTGATATCAATCTGAGTTCACAGTTAGATATGGAAGATAGAAGATTTGATAAAAAAAACTAAATATGTTCTGTTTTTTATTTAACCTGGGTTTGTGTTTATCACTAGGACATAATTTCTCAAAGCTAAGTAGTGTTTTGGGGTATTTTTAGCTCACCGAAGGATAAAGGGTTAATTTAGTTCATGTACAATTTTATTGATGCATATTCCTCTTTGAAAGCAGCATTTTCTATGTTATACATTTTATTTTATTTTTTTCCCAAAATGTTTTTATTCATTTATTAACACAATAACTTAACAGTATAGTAACAAGAAAAATACAAATAAACTATATAAAATGTTCATAACAATTAAAAAAGCAATATACATAGGAGAACACTTAATATTTCTCTATCAGATTAGACAATTTTGTCCAAGCAATTAAATGATGAATTATGTTGTTAATCTATGCTTTTATAGTAGCAATCTCATTCTTACAAATGTATTTCACAAGATGAATACATTCAACTTTAAAGACAGGAGTAGATTGGGATTTCCAATTTTTAGCAACAGGTTTCCTTGCTATAGTGAGGATAGACCATAGTAAAATGTTTGGTTTTTAGGAATGACTTCAGGAACAGGAACATTGAAAAGGATAAGGGAGTCAGAAATTATACAGCTGTCATTCCATAGAGCTTTACAAAGATATTTAAAGTCTAACCAAAATCCAGTCAGCATCAGGGTGTCCACATCTCTGTCATTTCATTTAATCTTTCTTGTACATTATTGCTAGTCTATGTGGGGTGAAAAAACATCTATGTAAAAATTTCCATGTGTATACATACCAGAACAGGGAAGATGTGGATTCCTTCACCGACTGTAAACAAAGATTTTTATCTTTTTTCTGAGAATACTTGTTTATTAACTTCACTTGAATAATTCCAAAAAGAAACATCTGTTTTGCTGAAATCTTTTCTGAGAATTTTATAAATAACAGAGATGTATGAAGTGCTCTTGGGGGAGCTATTAATAACTGTTGAGATAAAATCCAAGATTTTTAAGTTACTGCTCTTGGGTGAGCTACTAATAACTGTTGAGATAATATCCAAGATTTTAAAATTATTCTTATAGTATGCCTCTAATTATGGTACAAACTAGTATGCATAAGATCCTTACAGGTTTGGATGCCAGCCAATTGCAATTTTGCAAACTATATCTGCTAATCAAGAAGTTTGCAGAACTTATTTTATTAGCTGAGAGAAATTGATTCCAATATAATAGGTCACCCTTCTTAAATTCTAACATTTTCTGAGTATCAAAAGATATCAGACATTCATTTGTGTAGGCAATAGGAAACATAATTATTAATACATTCTTAATTAATTGATTAGAAATCATAAGTTTTTTAAACAACAGCAATATTTGGTTTGTAAGAGGTGTAAGAACAAGTTTTGACCTTTCACTTTGAATGTATATTTTTAAAATACATATAAATATGTTTGCATGTATTTGAGTATATGGTTTAAGCAATGTCCTATTACTATTAAGAAGTAAGGTTTTGTGTATTGATTTCCAATATGATGTATAAGAAGTATTATTCCAAAGCAACACTATGTTAATAAATGTGTAGTTTAAATCAAAATCAATATTTGGAAACCCTATACCTCCTTCATTCATCCCAGCTTGTGGTGCGCCAGAGAAGAGAAATTCTTGTTTTTTGGGATACCAAAGAAAGTTATGTAATACGTTAATTTTCTGTTTAATTTTGACAGTTAGGGGAATTATTAGAGCTTGGCCAATGGATAAGATTTTAGGTAACAGTATCATTTTGATTAAAGTTAGTCTGTTTTCAAATGTGAAGAAGCGTCTGTTCCAACTGTCAATTAGACTTGTAATTGAGTTTATAAGTGGTTGGTAATTAGATGTGAGTGATTTTTTTTTATAATTAGATTCAATAATGATACCCAGATATTTAATATGCATGCTCTCCCAGTTTATGTCTCTTTTTGATCTAAGTTTCATAGTAACATTTTTATTCACTGGAAGTGCCTGCATTTTATTGTGATTGAATTTTAGACCAGAGATATTTGCAAAGAAGTCTAAATTATGTAACAGGTGATCTACTGAATTTTCAATATCATTATAAGTTATTAGTAGGTCCTCAGCAAACAATTGTATCTTAGGTGTATAATTTGTCTGACACGTTATATCCTTTAACGTTGTCATTATTTCTAACATAATTTGCAAGAGGCTCAATAGCCAGGGCAAAGAGTAATGGGGGGGGGGCAACCCTGTTTAGTATCTCTTAATATTTTGAATGGGCTAGATAGATAACATCCAATCTTTGCATAGGCTATGGACTTTTCATGTAGTTTTTTTAATTAATCCTATAAACAGAACTTTAAACAGATATAGCCAACTTATGGAGTTGAAAGCTTTAGCTATATCAAGGCTTTAAATAGAAAGCTCATTTTTTTCTCATTTGCTAAGTCTATTATGGACAGCAATCTAACTACATTGTCTTGTACCTTTCTGTTTTTGATAAACTCAGTTTGTTCTTCATGTTATACATTTTATTTTCTTCACTGGTAATCTATTTTTCACTTATTTTCTCAGTGATGACTTTTGCAGTTGGACTCCAATGACATGGGAACTTGTTAAAAAAATTAAATTAAATTAAAATTAAAATTAAATACATAACACACAAAATTAAGTAATATCATACAGCTCACTATAACTACTCTGAGCAGATTAATTTGAATTGCGTTTAGAATTCCAGGAAATGATCAATGAATAATATATCTCATGGAACAGGGCTGCCACACATTAGATAAGTATGAATTACTATGCAACATGATAAAGTTACACAGTGTAGCATGAAACAGATAGTTAGGAAGTTATGGTGTGTAGCTGTCATAAAGATAGCTAAACAATGGGGTAAAACCCAGTTTGTAACATGACACCAATGTGCAGCCACAATAATCTATGGATTGTACACATATGCAAATGATTCCCATCAAGGATAAAAATGGGATTAATAAACACAACCCCAGCTCTGTATGTGTTGGTCTGAAGTATATAAAGAGTGGGACAAGAATTGCCACATTTATGTAGCACATCTAACTACATTGATTCCTTTTCGGTGCTGATGTGTTGTTCAGTTTACACCGATGAATAATGACACCAGTACATGTCATTGCAGTTCCATCTTGCTTAATGAATAGAAAAGTTTTATGTATAACAATGATGGACCACTATGCAGCAGGAAATACCTACTTAGTAAGGTATGTCAGACACACTATATCTTAGTAAGTAGCCAATCCTTGCTGCATTATGTAAAATTATCATCATTTATAACAATTCAGTCTGCAGCAGAGTACATAGTATACTACTGTGGATCTACATTGTTAAACTGAAAGCACGGTTCATCAAATCGCACTTTCTCAAGCTCGCTTCAGCGAAAGTGCATTATATCGAAAAATGCTCTTTCGCGGAATAAACAAATTAAAACTAAATACAAAAAAAAAGATCACATTACACAGTATTATGCAGGGGGGAAGCCCCCTGCACCCCACACTTTAATATTCTCACTCCAAGATCACAATACAGTGGGGAAAAGGGAATATTCCCTTATCCCCACTGTACTACGATCTCAACAAGAGTTTCCTTAGTTGTACATTAACAGTATATGTTGATATACACCTAAAGGTACTTGCAAACGGCATGCTTTTTGTCTTGTTTTGTTTTCTTTTCTTTAGCGAAAGTGCATTTTCAACAAAATGTACCTTCGCTAAAGTAATTTTGACAAAGTATGGTTCGATGAACCGTATTGTCGACAAAACAAATAGGACCCACTACTGTGTGCTAGGCAAGAAATTGCTATTTTGCAGTTTGCTGCCTGTCATTAACATAGTTCATGTCTATGAATCATCGTAATGATAGGCAGTATATTAAGGCTAGTCTTCAAAATACATTTATGGAATTGTTCAGTATGGTTAGAAATAGCCTGGTCTGTCTGTTTTCAGAAGCATATCATTTATTGCACTGAATTTTATTTTAAGTAATATATAATGGTACCATAGTCTGTTAAATACATACAGCATAACATGAGATTACTGCAAAACTGAAGTTTACAAAGGATATTAGTCTTCCATGCTGTAAACCTATGTCCATCTAGCCATATGAAAAGAACAGTGCACTTTTCTATGCGCATACAGTATGTGAGTTCAGCTTATTGGAAAACATATAGAGAAAATTTACCAAAAGTATAATATGGTTAATGTGGCATGGATTATATTTCACACCTAAACTGTTTACACAGCCCAACATATAAAAACATAAAGGATAAATAAATTGTGACTGAGCTTCAAGATATACATAATCCATTTCTTAGAATTTCTCAAAGACTTGAACTATTTCAGAATATCAGATCCTTCAGGAACAGTAATATTTTGTTATTTTTCTTTCTGGCTAAAACTAATAAAAGAATTAGATTTTTGACTCGGGTTAATGTAATTCTTTGCAAAAATCTTCCACAACGCATAAGGCAATCTAAATATTGGTAAAGATTTAAGTCAGTTGTGGAAAGGCATTAATGTTCTCACATTAAATTTGTTGACGTTTATGTTTTGAGATAGCTTTTAAGCCAAAACACAGATGTTCTCCAAACTATGAAACTATGAAACCAGGGACAGCTACAGCTGTGAGCAAGATGCTATAATTCTCATTGAGCAGATTCAGGATGATAAACTCAGCCTTTCTTGACTAGGATCTTACAGCCCATGAAAGCCACATTAAAGCACTAACATGAAACTGAAGAGAGTGCAAGGGTTCAGGGACAATGACTAACACTGTACCATATACACAAACATATACACATACACGCACACACATATATATATTTTTAATATATTTATATAAAAACATAAACACGTACGTGTGGGTGTGCGTGCATCTCTCTCTTTATATTTATATATATATATATATATATATATATATATATATATATATATATATGGTTTACTATCAAATTGTCGATACCGTTTTGTGCGACGCGCATTGCCCGAACGCGGAACTGCGAACGTCACTACACCGACGCCCAGATGTGCGAACGGCAAAATCTCGCCCCCATCCGACCCATGGTAGCATGGGTGTGGAGGTGTTGCGCGGCCGGTAATGTCGATCGTCGGAGTTTCGCGGTTTCGGTTCGCTATCGAAATGGTTTCGGTGTTTCGGTTCGCGCAAACGCGTCGATGGGGTCGCCGTTCGCACGGAGTGCATTCGAACATTTAATAGTAAACCTATATATATATATATATATATATATATATATGTATATATATATGTGTGTGTGTGTGTGTGTGTGCATATATATGGGTCCCTGACTACAGATTGAAAGCTCAAAAGAGCAAACATTAAAACATCGAACCCACACTGCTGAAAACCCAGAATATTGAATGGAATGGGCCATTACTGTGCAAGACAGCAGTACAGTGGGAGTCATTTGCATATGTGCTCAATCCATAGAGTGTGTTTGTGAGTGTGTGTGTGTGTGTGTGTGTGTGTGTGTGTGTGTGTGTGTGTGTGTGTGTGTGTGTGTGTGTGTGTGTGTGTGTGTGTGTGTGTGTGTGTGTGTGTGTGTGTGTGTGTGTGTGTGTGTGTGTGTGTGTGTGTGTGTGTGCCCGCGTGCATCCATGTGTGTGAAATTACCTGACTTGATTAGTGATACTCTTAGGGAAAGAGTTTCTGGTAAGATAATTTATTGAGCTGCTGTTAGGGGCAGTAGCAGGGTTAGGGTTAGCACAGATGACTAACATAGTCAGGAAGACTGACCCTGTCCTTTTACAAATGAACTTCTATTGCCAGTGCATATCAGGAAATTCCTGTATAGCACTTGTTAAACTTGGTTATACAAATTTCTTCCAAAATCTGTGAAAAGCTTCTTTATCCACCACTAAAATCATCCAGAAAATGATTCAGCTGATGGCACAGGAGGAACTAATACCTGTAACATTTTCTTTCCAGCACATTTGTTGGAAAAACTCAGTCAGTTCTTCACCTCTGTGGCTAAAAACTTCTATCTGCACCCTCCTGTCTTGCATAAGACCTACTTGATATAACCCCACTCCACTTTTCTGCTGCTGAAATCTGATGCATTAGAAAATTACTAAATAAAGGAAAAGACAAGCTTTCTCTAAAGTAGATGCTCTGCCCCAAGAAGTCGTACAAATAGCCAAAAGGGTAATCATACTGTCAGATACCTGTCTATTTAAGAAATCTGTCAGACAGCTAGTTCTTGTTCTTTGGAAGGAAACAATAGTTGTCTCCCCTTATGATGAGCCAGTCATGCCAGGGGAACTGGGGCAGTGTAAGTGTAACATATACCAGCACAGCTAGCTGGAATTTTCTAAATAATTATATGCCATTTGTATATCAAACTGATTTGTATAGATGCTTGCGCTGAAAATGTATTTGTGAGGTTTGCTTGTGTTAAAATGTATCAGCATTGCATCCTGCTGGAAGGTAAAGAAATACGCATGTATTATTGTAACTGAATTAAATGTATATGCTTTAACAAAGGACTGGAAGAGAAGAGGTTAATCTCAAACTGTAAAATATATCTGAAATGAAATTACTTTATGGGATAAGCCGTAAAGATGTTATCCCACAGTTTTGAATGGAGCCAGAGGCACAATGTCTGTGCTAGAGAACAGGTTGTAGCTTCTGTAGGACGAGTGGAATGGCTTTATTGTTTTATGCCTTCCAAATGCTTTAATAAAACTTAACTAAAGGTCTAGTGGGCATTTTAGCACATAGGTACTAAACCCTGGCGGCTTCTAGTGATGGGGGATAGTGAGGGAAACAGAGTCAGAGGACCAGATGTATGTGATGTCATTCTGTAAGCCAGAAATATTTTTAGATATTAATAGGAGATTGCTCTCAGCATTCTGTATTCTGTCTTGGATCTGACAACAAGGACCAATCACCCACATTATTTTGCCTTGCTCTATTCGGTAAGTAGGAACAGTAATTCTTTAGATTAATCAGAAATAGATAATGAGATTAGCTAAATACTGTTTTTTTCTGTATCTGTGTGAATCTTTCCATTGCTGCTATTTTTAATATTTCCTGTAATGAAACTCTGTTTACCGTAAATAGATATTTAGTATTTTCATATTCTTTTATTATTTATTATTAAACATAGTTAAACTTTTAATTGCGGCTGGTCCTTTTTAGAAAATATTTAAGCTTTGAGAGTATTTGCATATATATTATTTCGTGATAACTCTGGCCTCTCCTGGAAGCCTGTCTGATTGGTTAACATTAACATTTGTATTAATATTAACTTTACTCAGTATAATCAGATACCCTTTTAAGAGGTTTATAGTAACTGACTGGTGGCAGTGAAACTACCTTATAGTCTGGACAGAAGGTGGCATAGCTAGTAAATCTGTGCCAGCCTTTCCCAGATGTGTGTATGTGCACTTGGGGCAGGGACATGAAGCACTGGTTTCACAGAGATAGTGGTGGACGACTTGGCTTGGGCACTTGGCTGAAGACTTAACTCCTAATCTGTGCCAGTGGGGAACCTTACTGGGGACCTGGAGGGAGACATTAGAGAAATCCAGACCCTGAACTGACTGTGTTCCCTGTGTGCTCTTAAGGGAAACTGTGCTTGATACACAGAGGTCTGTATATGGAAATATTGAGTGTATCCCTTTGTATTCTAAGTGAATGTCCCTCACCAGTGTCAATGGTGAAGATTCAGCTCCTTGATTACTGGCCCAGAGTGTGGACATCACACCCCTCCACAGGCTTGGTGACAAGGAGCAACCAACCAGCTTTAGACCAATATTACTGTAGAGCTCACATGTAAAGACCCATAGAAGGCTGTAAAGAAATGTATCCTGTCATTCTGTCCCCTAGAATGTCATGGACACACAGTAACTGTCAGCATGACTTTTCTGTGTGACCCCATCAGTGACTCTTTACTGATTAGCATCATAAATCAGGATAAAACAAGGAACATTTGATGCCACTTATTATAACTTCCTGTTCAGTTAACTAGAGAAGCTCCACTGTCATGCTGTGATCATCACATACTTTGGTTGAAAGTATAATACCGATGCAATAACTGAGTGGTTGATTGGGAAACTGGAGTTTTCCTGAAAATATGACTTTAGTGCAGAGATCTCTGTAAGGAGGTATTTCCTTTTTATTATCTTTTTTGGCCCCATCCATATAATGATTATCAAGCTCCTATCCCCTACTGGCCCATTCTTAGTGCCCCACTTCTGGCATCATAGGGCATTGAGAGAAAGATAAAGAGAGTTATGAGCAGGGGATTATGGATCTCACTCATCCTCTGCTAAGAGTTACCTTACTGTACTGGCTGGAAATACAAGACAGTGTTCATTGCACTGGATCTAGGTCAAGTGTGCATTTCTGTGCACCCACGATGAGCACTCTTTATCAGGCTTATGCTCTTAGAGTTCCAAGATGCAGGAACTGGAGTATGTATGTGGCCTTTCCCAAGATGGAGTTATTACAGCTGGACTCCAAAATCACTCCCACTGCAGATGAAAGAGCAAGCTTCATTCACTTACTCCCATCCTTCGTCTGACAGCTATTCCAGTGCATTGAACACTAACAGAACCTGGCTTATCTGGGGGTAGTTAGGGCTGTTTCACTCTACACCATTAAGCTGGTCAGAATGCATGAAGTAGACACCCTGAAGTTGAGTATAATAAGTAACAGGGGATGTGGCACCCTACATAGAAGATGTTGCGGGGGAAAGCTCCCCATAAAGAAAGGTCGCTTTTCTGATATTTTCCCTTATAGAATTTTAGATGGTTTGTGCTTTATTGTCCATTAGAAAAAGTTGCTTTCAAGCATGTATCCAAGATTACTGCTCATTTTTTTATGGTACTGTAACAGCTGACAACAGGGAGTTAACGGAATGAAACTTATATACTAATGAGCCCATAAAAAAGGGTAACATATGTCACCTCTACAGCTAGTGGGCTTGGCTTCATTGGCCTGAAAGCTTTAAAAAACACCTAAAAAAATTAAAAAGTCAAGGGCATTCAGAAGCCATACAGCTGAAACACTTGCATGTCCTTAAGGGGTGATTTGCATATTTCCTCATCTTCTGTTAAAGGAGGTTTAAGTTATTACTCACAGGAACATCTTTGGTTTCTTAGGTTTTTTTGATGTTTCTGCCTATGAGATTTTTCTGTGTGACTTTTTTACTTGCCGTTTATTTTTTAAATAGAAATTTATTTACAAAGAAAACATAAAATTAGAGTCAATGTTAAGGAAATACAGGCACTTACGTACTGCTAGGTTATTTTTCAAAGTTTGTTTCAAAAATACTAGTACTCCATAATACACAGTGCTTTCCTCAAAGCAGCTGAGTAGCATTTTCTTCAAGACCATTTCTACGCTATAGACAAGAGCAATTTCTTCAGTTTCACTTTACAGAACAGGAGATTATGTTCCTTTTCCAGTTGTTATGGACACCTACCAGACTGTCTTCATCCTTCACTTGTGTCTCCCTGGAGACTTCAGAATCTTTTAAGACCCAGAGATTAGAAATCTGAACTCATCTAGAGTCAGTGGCTAAAAGAAATCACAAAAGGCAACTGCTCAATACTAATTATCATATATAGTCTTTCTCCGGTTTACTTGCTTGATTTGTATTTTTCAGAAAACCTGTAATTCCTTTCCATGACACACGCTCTTGCTTTGGTACTACTTGATAAAGGCAACACAAACTGTGGATACAATACAATCATTAACACTGTTTACCCAAGCTCAGCAGCCACAATGCCATATTATTACCCCCCCCCCCCCAGAATAGAACTAGTGGTTACTAGCTCCATTGGATATGATATAAACTGGAGATAGCTTAACCACATTCAAATGACTACAGTCTTGGCAAGTTATAAGACTGGAAGGTCAAAATTCAGCTGGACAATCTTGGCGTGTAGATTTTATGATTGTAGAACTATTGTACAGGAGCATAGTCTGCAATTAATATACATTCCCTACCCAACAAATAGTATTTTAGAGTGATGAGAGCCTGTTTTATGACAAGGCATTATCCCTCTAAATGTGAATGCCTCAGCATTGCTGAGTTTCTGCTTATGTAACAGCATATTACCCTCACCTAGGATGATACCACAATATAAACAGAAAATCATTGACTTCAATAATTGGCTTAGTTTCTGGTGTCATTCGAAGGGGATTGAGTTTCTGCCAGCCTGAGATAACATGATCGATAGACCGTGATGCTTTGCCAGAGATGGTTTCATCTGTCAACCCTGGGATTTCAACTAATGGCAAAGGCTCTTGCCACCCCCATATTGCCTTTTTATGCAAAATCACAAGGACAACATTTCCAATGTAATCATAAAACAACCTCAAGTTTCTGCTGCTAAATGCTAGGAGTCATAGCATGAAATAGCATTCACTGGAGCAGCTCTCACCTTGGAAGATGCAGACAGTTGTACAGTCATGGACAAAAGATAGTTATGACCGTTTGAATAATAATGAAAGACAAGATTATAAAGAGCGTGAAGTTAGATCTGAAAGATACAGTGTTAAAAGTTGCGGACATCAGGAAAGGAATAAGGAAGTTGTATATTTTGTATCCACATTTGGATGTTTTACTGTAGAATTTGTAAAAATTATAAAACAGTTTTGGGATTATCTATGTTCCTTAGATAATGTTCAGACATGGTTAAATTTAAAGTTGAAATTTTCTTATCGTGGGGCAAAAATATAAAAGATTTTTTAGTTAAAAGTAAATATGATTCACCGTTGGATGTATTGTATCAGAATATTATGTTAATTGGTACATATCCATGTAATAAGTGTAAAGCTTGTAGACATATTGCACCTGCATTTCCATATATTAATGGCATTAGATTTAATACTAGACATCATTTTTCTTGTACTTCTGAGTGTGTTATATATGCTTTACAATGCCCATGCCATAAGATTTATATTGGTGAAACGAAACGTGCCTTTAAGGTGAGGCTTTTAGAACATGTCAGGGACATTGAAAATAAAAAAGAATCCAGTCCTGTAGCCATGCATTTTTTAAATGTACATAATGGTATTAGTGAAGGACTGCAGGCCACTGTTTTAGAACAAATACAAGTTAATGGATGTAATAATGTAGATATTAAATCAGTTCTTCTGTATAAAGAAGCTGTATACATGCTTAAGTTTAAAACAATGTCTCCTTTGGGTCTAAATGAGGACTTTAATTGGAGAGTGTTATTTAATTAATTGCCAATCTTTTATTGGTTAATTGTATAATTGGCATTTTTGTTTTAGTATAAAATGTTCTGTGGTCTATTGTGGTTTTTACTCCTTGAAGGCTGTGGCCGAGATGTCAGAGTTCTTTTTAAATAAATTGCTGCTGGTGGATCTTTTGGCTGTTGTTTTTTCCTGCACATCTTGCTTTCCTGTTTGGTTGCTGTTGTTGTACAGTCATGGACACCTGGTTCAAGACTGTGAAGAGTACCCCAGCCATATCGGGTTACATCTCCTTCCACACGTTCAGACCACAAATTGAAGGCATGAAAGCTAAAGGAGGTGGTGTATCAATCTTCATTAAAGATAAATACACCTCCAGATTGGTTAAACAGTATGATTCCTTGAAGATCCTTTAGTAAAAATGAACTATTGGTAGGACGCATATTTAAGTCATTGCCAGCTACAAAACCCCCTCCTTGAATCAGGACACCCACTCTGCCTATTTATAATACTGGAGTCTATCAAGATACATCTGGACTTTAACTACTCATCCATTGAGTGTGTAAATTACTCGTGCTCAAACTCACTTACCCAAAGGTTTCTCAAGTACATTAACTCCAAAGCCCTGGACCAGCTGGTTGACACCCCCACAAGAAGTGCCAACATTCTGGATCTGGTGCTTACCAATATGGGGGACCACTGCAACACCCACACTGTGAGATCTTCCCTGATGAGTCTGACCACAAATCAGTCTCATTTAAGTAACTATCACACCTGACTCCCCCTAGCAGCAACTAGACTAAGACACTTCTCCAAAGTAGATTATAACCTCTTACGGGATGGTATAAATAACTTCAATGCACCTCTCCCTCAGATGGAACTGGCAACTATACCTAGTTCTACACCAATGTTTTACACAAGCACCTGTATAACTGCATTGACTCACCTGTACCTGATAGGACCAAAACAAGCTCATCAAGGAAGATCAAACCTGCCTGGTGGACAACTACCACTAACAGGCTTTACAACAACAGGAAGAAATCGCTGTCTAAGAGTAAGAGGGAGCAGGCCATAAACTGGAAAGACTCCCTCCTCAGCTTAAATAAGCAAGTAAGACTTCTTGTGAAATCCCCCAAAGCAAATTACGAATCCAAATTAGCTTCCTCAACTAAGGACAATCATAAGGCAGTCTTTAGTTACATCCGTAACCTAAAAGGAAAGGCCCATATCTGCGCCAAACCAGTAGTTAATGGTACCACATATATTGAGCCTGTGGACATAGCTAACCTGTTAGCAGACAGGTTCTGTGAAAACTTCACTCCCCTGTCCCTGCTACATGTAACCCATGACATCCCTACCACCTGTCCCCTACCTTGTATCTCTAAAGAGCAGGTCATAAATGCTCTCTCTAAGACCAAAAACACAGCATCTATGGGACCTGATAACATCCCTGGTTGCATCCTACATGGGCTTCAACAAGGATTAGAAACACCATTGGGTACTCTTTTCAATCATAGTCTAAGCACCGGCTTCGTCCCAGCTGAACGGAAAATGGCCACCATTATCCCCTTGCACAAAGGTGGTGCTTCCACTAAACCTGGGAACTATAGACTTACTACCCTGACTATCCTTATCTGCAAGGCCATGGAGTGAATCATCATAGACCTTATCAACAAAGATATAGGTAATCTCCAAACAAGTGACCCTACTCAATTTGAATTTGTCAATAGAAAACCATGCCTATTAAACCTGGTGGACTTCTTCAAGACAGTTACCAAGGTCCTGGATGAGGGGAAATCAGTGCATATAGCCTACCTAGACTTACCCAAGGGTTTTGACACTATACCCCACTCAGGCATCATTGACAAACTCACCCAGCTAGGTGCATCCTGCTCAGAAACCCACAACCACCATCAATGGAAGAGGACACTGGTGTACAACCCTAGGGGTGGTCCTGCACGGCTGGATGGGAGGAAGTAGCATCCCCTGCTGGGACAGTACCCTCTCCCCCTCCCATCCGGGGTGTCTGTCACCTTTGGGGCACATGGTGGACTGCACCAATGGCTGGGTGCCCCCTTTGTGGCTGTCTCCTCAGGGCAGTGGAGGAGCTCCCGTGCCTCCTGCTAAGCAGATATGACCCCCCCCCACACTGCCAGGATGCAAGGGGGAAAGACGCGAACCCACCTCTCACTCTCCCTCCCCCTAGGAGTCATGGGCATCGTCCCACCAGCCTCCAGTGGGGCTCTTGGAGAGAGAGAGAGACAGAGAGGGTGTGGCTGAGTGAGGAAAGGCAGTCCCTGAGGATGGTACCATGCTGGGACCCTCTACATTAATGATCCTTCAGCAAGTTCACCTACGGAAACCTTGTTACGACTTTTATTACCTCTAGATAGTCAAGATTGATTGTCTTCTTGGAGCACCACCAGGGCCATGATCGACTCCGGAGGGGCTGATACGAGGACCTCACTAAACTATCCAATTGGTAGTACTGACGTGCAGTGTGTACACAGGCCAGCAACTTAACCGATGTGAGCTTATAACCCGCACTTACTGGGAATTTCTCGTTCATGGGGAATAATTGCAATCCCCGGTCCCAATCACAAATCAGGTTCAGCGGATTACCAGGACCTGTCAGTCAAGGGTAGACACACGTTGATCCATTCAGTGTAACACACATGCAGCCCCAGACATCTAAGGGCATCACAGACCTGTTATTGCTCAATCTTGTCTGGCTAAAAGCCACGTAACTAGTTAACATGGCAGAGTCTCATTCATTATCAGAATTAGCCAGACAAATCGTTCCACCAGCTAAAAACCACCATGCATCACCACCCACTGAATCGAGAAAGGGCTATCAATCTGTAAATCCTTTCCATGTCCAAGCTGGGTGAGATTTCCCGTGCTGAGTCTAATTAAGCTGCAAGCTCCACTCCTGGTGGTACCCTTCCATCAATTCCTTTGATTTTCAGCTTTGCAACCATACTCCCCCTGGAACCCAAAGACTTTGGTTTCCCATAAGCTCCCTTTTGGGTCATGGGAATAATGCTGCTTGTTTGCTAGTCGGCATTCTTTATGGTCAGAACTACTATGATATCTGATAATCTTCAAACCTCCATTTTTGTTCTTGATTAATGAAAAAGTACAGTTGTGTACACTTACCATAAATGTAGATGTTCGAGTGTATTCACTGTTGCAGTCATTACAGTTGGGTTATCCTGCTGGCAGGCTACCCTCAGTCGGCCTGAATTCCAAAGTCTAGGTCTGGCATCGGTTGCTTTCACCTCTTCCCTGACATCAGTGCTCCAGGGGTATAAAAGTTGCAGTCGACACTATTTTCTTCAGTTTTTCTTGCCCCAGATGTCAGGTGCCCCCAAAAGGGTAGGCTAAAAATATGTCAATAAAACATGTATGCACCAAAGTATATATTTTGCCTTCATCTACAAGCAAATACACCACATAGGTTGTACAGAATAGAGAAGTACAGAATAGAGAAGTACAGATAAGTTCCAGCAAAGAAATGGGGATGGCGGGTGGGTAACCTGGACTGCAACAGTGAATACACTCAAACATCTACATTTATGGTAAGTGTACACAACTGTACTATATTCTTTGTGTTTCACTGTTGCAGTCATTACAATTGGGTTGAATCCCAAAGCTAAGGTTGGGAGGCTGGAGCTAAATAGCATTAGGAGTAGTTATTAGGCCCTGCAGAACTGCAGTGGCAAAGCCTGCCCTGGATTTAGAGTAGAGTGGTAAGTGATAGTGCTTTGTGAAGGTGTGCACTGAACTCCAAGTAGCAGCCTCTAAAATGTCTTTGGTTGGTACTCCCCTGAGGAAGGCTGCTGAAGTGGCTGCTGCTCTGGTTGAATGTGGCCTAATGCCCTTAGGTAATGACTTGCCATGTTGTGAAGAGCAGAAACGAATGCAGTGGCCTATCCACTTTGAAACAGTCTGCTTTGAGATAGCCTTTCCTTGTGATCCTGCAGCATATGCCACTAGTAATTGCTCTGCCTTTCTGAAAGCTTTGGTTCTGTTCGAATAGAAGCGTAGCTGTCTGTGTATGTCCAAAGAATGCAGAATTCTCTCCCCCTTATTCTGTGGGTTTGGCTAAAAGGTAGGCAAATGAATAGTTTAGTTAAGGGCCACACTGGACACTACCTTAGGCATAAATGTCGGGTTTGTCCTCAGAGAAACCCTGTCTGGATAAAAAATGATAAAAGGTTCCACAGCCATGAGTGCCTGTAGCTCTGAGACTTGTCTTGCAGAAGTTATTGCTAGTAGCAGAGCTGTTTTCGAAGATAAAAACTTTATATCAGCTGTAGCGGCTGGCTCAAAAGGAGGCAGGGTGAGTTTTTCCAAGACATAATTGAAGTCCCATGCAGGTATTGGTGATCTCCTTGGAGGCCTTAAATTTTGGCCCCTCTGAGGTACTGCCTTAATAAAGGATGAGAAAAGATTGGTGGCTCTGTATTGTAATGAGCCGAAATGGCAAAAGCATTAATTTTTATAGATGAAAAGGATAGGCCTTTGTCCAGCATCTCAGTCAAATATTGCAAAATCTGAGGAATATTTGGTACAGCTGTGTCAATTCCTTGTGTCTGGTTCAAAGCACAGAATCCCTTTCATTTTCCAGCATAGGGTTTTCTAGTACTAGGCCTCCTGGCCTCCAAAATGACATCCATCACCGCTTTAGTGAGAGGTGTGTTTTGTATGACTACATTATCCGCCATGCTGCCAGATTTAAGGTCTTGAGTTGGCTGTGCAGGATCTGATTGTTCTGCTGGGACAGTAGATGAGGCACTTGAGGTAAGGTCCAGGCTGGGCATTGAGACAAGTTCCTTAGGATTGGATACCAGTACTGGTGTGGCCAGTCTGGGGCAATCAGTATTATTTTTGGCTTCTCCTGTCTGACCTTTAGGAGTACCTTGGGGAGGAGAGGCAGAGGAGGAAAGGCATATACTGTTAAGTTTTTCCAGCTGAAAGATAGGGCATCCACTTTCCATGCTTGTCTATGATAAGTCCTTGTGCAGAATCTCTTTAGTTGGCAGTTGTGAGGTGAGGCAAATAGATCTATGTCCGGGCATCCCCATTTCCTTGTTACCATGCTGAAGACTTGTGGATCCAATTTCTACTCGTGGGGATCCATGAGGTTTCTGCTTAGTTCGTCTGCCAGAGTATTTATCTTTCCGTCTGCCAGAGTATTTATCTTTCCTGGCAGGAATTGTGCCTGCAGATGTACTTGGTAAGTCAATGCTGTGTCCCACAAAGTCATGGCTAGTCTGCAAAGGGGGTACGAATTAGTGCCTCCCTGCTTGTTTATATACCACATGACCGTGGTATTGTCTGTCTTTATCAGTAGTTGTCCCGGATGAAGTAGGTCCTTGAAGGGTGTCAGGGCATTTTGAACAACTAGCATCTCTTTTTGATTGATGTGTAGATGCATTTGGCTTGCTGGACCATATGCCTTGAATACATCTTCCTGCCATGTGGGCTCCCCAGGCATAATCCGATGCATCCGTTGTTAATGTCTGTGTGGCTGGGGGTAGAATGAATGGCTGTCCCTTGTTCTGGTGACCGGCCTTCGCCCACCATCGAAACTCCTGTTGCAGGCAGGGAATGAGAGTAACTATTGTTTCTAGGCTGTGGCAATGTTGAGTCCAAACACTTTTTAGGTACCATTGAAGTTTCCTCATATGCAGTCTTCCATATGGAATTAGTAGAATGCAGGATGCCATGAAGCCCAAAGCCTGCAGAATTTTTCTTGCAGATAACTGGGCCTTTGTTGCCAACAGTTTGAAATAGGTAGTCAGTTGCCTTTGTTTGTCTGACATGAGATAAGCCATCTGGGCAGTTGTATTTAAGCTTGCACCCAGGAATATTATCTCTTGAGAGGGTACTAGTTTTGATTTCTGTTCGTTGACTGTGTACCCTAGGCATTGTAGTAATCTCTTTACAAACGCCAGATGCTGTAGTAGAATGTCCTTGTTCTCTGCTTGAATGAGGCAGTCATCCAAGTAAGGATATATTTGTATTCCTCTTTGTTTGCAGTATGCAATTACTGGTGCCAGGCACTTTGTGAAGACCCTGGGCGCAGTAGATAAGCCAAAGGGCAGTGCAGAGAATTGGTAGTGCATTGAGCCAGCTTTGAATCTGAGGTATCTTCTGCATGTTTGTCTGATTGGGACATGCAGGTATGCCTCTTTTAGATCTAAAGTCACAAGCCAAGCCTTCTTGCCCAACATGGGCAGAAGCTGCTGTAGAGTCAATATTTTCAATTTTGGAATATCCAGATATGTGTTTACAATAGATAGGTCCAGTATTGGTCTTCAGACTTTGTCCTTTCTGGGTACCAAGAACAGTCTTGAATAGAATCCTTGTCCCTGCTCTTGCTCTGGTACTTGTTGAATGGCCCTCATGTCCATGAGGGATGAGACTTGTTTTTGTGCCTCTGCCCATTGATGTTTTGGCAAGTCTGGCCAACCGTTTGCTCTTGGCAGGGTATGGAAGTGAAACTTGTAGCCTTGTGACACTATGTTTAAGACCCATTTGTCCTAGGTTATTATGTGCCAATTTTGAGAAAAAAGTGCTAGTTTTCCCCCTAAAGGTGCTGCCAGAAGATAAGTGCTTGGCGCAGGCAGGGGGAAGTCATTGGGACTGTTTCCTGTATGGTTGTGATTTGTCTTCTCCAGTTTTGGAGGTAGGAGCACCCCATTGTTTAGGCCTGTACGAACCTTGGGGCTGTGATCTGCCTCTAAAGCGTCTGTATCTGCCCCTTTGTGGCCTGTCTGACACTGGAAAGGACCAGTTCTTTGTAGGCCAGTGTCTGCTAAATCTTGGTGGCTGTACCTGTAAGAAATCCTTGACTGTTTGCATAGATTTAGATTTGTCCTCCATTTTCTGTAACACCTCTTCTGCTTTAACACCAAACAAAGCATCATGCTGTAATGGAGCATCTAATAATTTTGCTTTAACATGATCAGGTAGATTTTGTTCCTTTAACCAAGCATGCCTCCTAATGACAGAACCTGCAACTGCAGCCCTGCAGGAGGCCTCCAGAAAATCAAAACCACATTGCAAAGTATGCTTTCCAACTTGTTCACCTGCATGCAATAAATCCCGTATTTCTTTGTTTTCTGCACATTCAGAATTTATCAGCATTTTCTGTTTAAGCAGTGACATAATATATTGCTGATATTTGAGCATATGAAACTGACAATTTAAAGCCCTTATAGCCAAGGTAGCAGAAGTGTAAATCTTTTTTCCCCATCTGTCCAGTGCCCTAGAATCCCTGTCAGAGGGAGTAGGGTTTTTTGCAGTAGAAGCCTTGACCCCTTTGGGACCTTGAGAGATAGTTTCTGGGTCAGCAGCAGGGTTTTTGAAAAGGAATTTATGAGAGTCAGGAACCCTGTAGTACCTGTCCAGATTAACAGGAGCTGGAGGCAAGGAGTCAGGGGTCAGACTGGACTCTGAAAATACAGCATCTACAATGTCTAACACAGGTGGAATAGCTAGGGGCCTGTGTTGTGGTAGTAAAAGGAAGTCTCTGAGCCTTTTCTTAGATTCTGAATAATCTTGGCTCTCCCAGTGGAAATGCTCCCTCATGGTATGTAAAGTTTCCCCAAAAGAATAATCCTCAGGAGGAGAGGCTGAAGGGATAGATTCTTCAGCATCAGAATCCTCACAGGGAGGAAGACAGTATTCCTGATCAGAAGAGGAATCAGATGAAATGGAAACCTGATCTGAAGATTCATATTCTGTCTCTTGCCTAGGCCTCTTATCAGGAGGGGGATGGGAACCCCTGAACAAAGTAATTAGGTCTTCGGCCATTTTGAGCATCTGTTTTTTAGGCATGGAGGCCTGTTAATGAGGCTGTTGTACTTGTTTCTTTGTCTTCAGAGGTGTTTTAGTCTTTGCCTTTGAAGCTGAAGTCGTTTTAACATATAATTGAGTAGGTCTGAAAACACCCTCAGAAGCCGATGCCTGCTCAGCGGCTCCGGACCCATCTGAGAGAATAGTTTCTGAAGGTCCAATACCTTGAGCTTCCAGTGGCCTGGTCGACTCCATGTGGGTGTTGGTAGCGGCCTGCGAGTCTAAAGTAGCGGTCGTCAGGGGCTGCGAAGGTGCCTCGCTGAGAACCGGCGAACCGGCGACTGGCTTAGAAGAAGCCTCGTCTTCGGTTTTGGACCTCGGATGCCTGTCCTTTTCTTTGCGTTTCTTGTGAATTCCGGTAGCTGGATTGCTATCCGACGACATTGTATAGTTAAATCTTCTGCCAAAATAGTGAAATGTAAAATTGTACTGACGCTTAATAATGCGTTGGTTAAATCTAGCACAAAACCGACAACTAGCAACGTCGTGGTCAGGGCCTAGGCAAGGAATACAGTAAGAATGAAAGTCCTTATGAGGTATTTGCTTCCCACAAGAAATACAATTATTAACTTTTTCTGACATCTGTCTGGAGCAAGAAAAAGTTTCCCCAATGGGGTACTTAGCTTTTAGTGAAGACTTCGGATCTGAAATTTGAACACGAAAATCTCAGGAGTCGGCCGACCGGCACTTGCGAACTGCTTTTGCTTCGGGCACCGCGCGGCAAGAAAGACTGAAGAAAATGGCGTCGGCTGAAACTTTTATACCCCTGGCGCACTGACATCAGGGAAGAGGCGACAGCAACCGACGCCAGACCTAGACTTTGGAATTCAGGCCGACTGCGGGTAGCCTGCCAGCAGGATAACCCAATTGTAATGACTGCAACAGTGAAACACGAAGAACATCATTCTTGGCAAATGCTTTCATTTTCATTCATCTTGGTGTCAACCCGTACATCACTAGGTGGGTTGCAAACTGGTTCACTGATAGAACCCATATAGTCAAAATAGGGGAATCCACCTGCAACAGCAGACCCATAACCAGTGGTGTTCCAGAAGGATCAGTCCTAGGGCATCTACTGTTTGAAATCTATTTCTCCAAAGTACAAGCAAAAACTAAAGTTCTGTGGGTGACTACATTTACTGATGACTGCAAACTCAGAGCAGTCATAGAATCTCCAAATGATGTCAACATCCTACAAGAGAGTCCTTCACAAACAAATGATTGGTGCCAAAGTTATAGGTTCATAGGTTCATATGTGTGTACTAGGCCAACAGCACGGGAGCCTTTACAAGCCTAGCCCATAGAAGTGCCCTGTCATCATGCCGCCATTAGTTTCCAGTGCCTCTATCAAGTAGAGCCACTTGATTGATCCCCGGGGTGAACTTTCTATTTCCCATTCACTCATCAAGATTTCTCTTGAAAAGGGATAGTGAGATGCACTGCTTGACATGTATGGGAAGTCTATTCCAGAGCATGGGCAGTCTCTGGGTTATGAACCTGTCCCTCCAGCATCTTCTGTTGATTGTGGTAATGAGGTTGAGGTCCCTGGAGCATGTGGTGTGGAGGGATTGGGATTTCTTTAAGTGTAACATTTCTAACAGAGCTGGGTCAGACATGGCTTTGTAAGCCAAGCAGAGAAACAGAGAAAATCTGGAGTTATTTGAGTCTGTCCATGTAGGGCATGTGTTTAAGGTCTAGGATGCTCTTTGTGAGGTACTTTTGTGGCCTTTCCAGCTGTTGCAGGTATTTAGTGAGGTACATGCCAAATGGAGCATTATACTCAATGATTGGTCTAATGAGGGAAGAGTAGAGGGAGATGATGACCTCTTTCTTCCTGGATGCAAAAGCCTTGGTAATGAAATGTGTCTCAAAGAAGGACTTTCTGACCACAGTGGCAATGTGGTGGTCGAAGGAGAGGTTGCTGTCAACCTGTGTCCACAGATCTTTTATAACGCCTTCAGTGTTCAGTGGGCTACCATCAATGTGGTAATTAGTGGGAACTGAGTTTTTCCCAAAGGGAATAATGATGCATTTTTTGGCATTAAGCTTAAGCCCATGGTTTCGACACCAGTCGTTGGTCTCAGTGAGGCCTTTCTGTAAGATGTCTACATCACTTAGGGAATTAATAATGGCTCCCAGCTTGCAATCATCAGTGAACTTGGTCAGTCAAAGTCCCTCCATGTTTGCCTGGACTTCTGAGAAATAGATGCCAAACAGGAGAGGACCCAGGACTGATCCATGTGGGATTCCACTTGTGACTGGTCGGCAGTTTGACTTGGAGTCTGTTACTTTCACACTGTGGGTTCTATCTGTGAACCAATTTGCAACCCACCTAGTGATATAGGGGTTGATGCCTAGTTTGGTGAGTCTATCAATAATTCCTGAGTGGGGAATGGTATCAAAGGCCTTGGCCAGCTTGAGGTAGGCTATATGAACTACCTTGCCCTCATCCACAGCTCTGGTGACTGACTCAAAGAAGTCAACCAGGTTGAGCAGACATGATCTACCCTTCACAAAAATCAAATTGCATGGAATCCAGAGTTTGGAGATTCCCTATATCCTTGCTAATTAGGTGCATGATGATGCGCTCCATAGCCTTACATATCAGACTCGTCAGGCTAATGGAGCAATAATTCCCAGGGTCTGTAGTCACTCCCCCTTTATTGAGAGGGATGACTGTAGCAGTGTGCAATTCTGTAGGGGCAAAGCCTGAGGTGAGGCTGTGATTGAACAGAGCACACAGGTGTGGTGCCAGTTCACTTTGTAGTTCATGTAGAACACAGCCAGGGATACTGTCGGGTCCCATGGAAGCTGTATTCTTGGCTTTGAATAATGCAGTTTTAACCTGTGCTGCAGTAATGCTGGGTGCCTGGCATTCTTCCGGTATTGTTATTCATCCTTTAGTGGAGGAGAGAGGAGTAAAGTTGGCACTGAATCTGTCAGTCAGTATGTTGGCAATATTGTTGGCTCAATACAGGAGCTACCATTGTGCAGTAACTCAGAGCAAATCTGGGTATTGCCGTGGAGATTCTTGATATAACTGTAGAAGGCTTTGTGGTTGTTTTAGTGTCTGCCACAATTCTGCCTTCACAGCTATCTTTAGAGGTTTTTATGAGGTGTTAAACTCAATGCAAAAAAAATGTATTATCATCTCTTTTAATAACAGCGATGTTCCTGCTAACTACCACATCAATAGCAACACCCTAAGTACACAGTCAGTAGTTAGAGACCTGGGCACACAGACTGACAGCAACCTTACCTTTGATTACCATGTCTCCACAGTGATATGAAGGGCATTCTATATTGCTCATCTCATAAGTAGGGGCATTGGCTCCAGAAAAAAAGAAGTTATAACCTCTCTGTACTCTTCCCTCATCAGGCTAATAATTGAGTACAACGCCCCTTTTGGTATGTACCTTTCCAAGCACCTGCAGAAATTGGAGAGGCCACTAAGGTTCCTCACAAGGAGAATTCAAGGTATTCAGCATCTGTCCTATGTGGATTAGCTGAAATCACTGTCCCTTTACTCCATTTCATACAGGCTACTCAAAGGTGATCCCTGCCTTGCATATAGGGCAATTTCTGACCCTGCTTTATTAGAAATGCTGCATATCCACAAGTCAAATGGCACACGGGTTACTCGCTCTAAAGACCTTAACCTGTTACTGCATGTGACATTAATAGAATCTGCGGGAGGGACAGATTTGTCTCCCAGAGGTTACCACACTTTTGGAACAGACTCCCACTTTATGTCAAACAGAGCATCTCATTGGCCCTCTTCAAAAGCAATTGGATGGGCAACCGTAAATTGTCCCTGGGGGTTCCACCTTTGTCTCTCTCTCTCTCTTGGACAGGGGCAATAGGTGCTGATCATGGAAACAAGGGTAACTTGGCCAAGCTTGTAAGGGCTCTAGAGCCATTAGTTTAGTAACTTCCTATGATCCTATGGTCCTATGGAATGCTCACCTCCATCTACTATGTTAGATAAAACCTGTTAGACCCATAAGGTTTGGGGATTGGTACAGTGGGACTATTTTACTCACATTGGGATTGTTCTGAGATCCAAAATTTGACCAATGTCTGCATCGCTTTATTAACTGTTTGATCATTGGACTCTGGTATTTAGTGTTGTTTCAATTTTGCTTTCTCATCAGATACATTTTCTATGTTGGACTCAGTTAAAGCTCTTTTCATTAAATCTAAAAATATTTCTTTATTTCTGAGTAACAAGTTCCTTAACTTCCTGTTTCTGAGATATTGATAACACGTTATCTATTCTGACTTGAGGGAATGGTGCGCGTGTGTGTGTGTGTGTGTGTGTGTGTGTGTGTGTGTGTGTGTGTGTGTGTGTGTGTGTGTGTGTGTGTGTGTGTGTGTCTCTGTGTGTGTGGCTTAACTACCAATGCAAATATACTTAATACACAAACTTCAGTTTGTCTCCAAGGCTTCAAAGTATTTATGTGGGAAAACTGTTCTGATTCCTATGTCCTAGTTGCCTCATTCTGTCTTTTTCACAATTTCAAAATGTCCTTGCCACTTTGCAAGGAACTTGTTTTCAGCAGTGGGTGCTAACACACAAGTGTCTAGCCCCTGGTTTGAATTCTATGAGCTGGGCATTTCTGTTATCTATGTTGTCTGTTACATCTCATGTGCTCTGTCTACTTGATCTTCTACAATAGGCATTCTAATCCTTAATCTGTCCTGAAGGTTTATTAAATGCTGTACCACACATTTAAAAGGGATGTTTTCTCTGGCCATGTTTTGTTTGCTATATCTTGTAAGTCTTGGGGTGTCTGCTGTGGAGCAATTTAAATAGCATGAACCCGACTGAGACTTGGAGTACTTCCCTTATAATAAAGATAAGATGTGGAAGCAGCTGGTTTCAATTTCTACCAAGCATTTGTTTAGTCTTTCAAGAGTCAGACTTTAATGTTTTATTAAAGCATTGAAATGTGCAGCCTGTTTGAGGCTGGTATAAAAGAAAGTCCTTATCTGTTCCACTTTAAAAATGTTTTATCATTTATATGTTTCTTTTAGACATGAATGGGGTACCTTGATCAATAAGAATTTCTTGGGGAAATCCTTATCTAGAGAAAAAGAAGCAGTAATTCTTTTCCTAGGAACCTTTCATTAACTTTGTATGACTACTATTTTATTGCATAATGAATGATTAATAGAATATGATGATGATCCTTAATTAATTTCACAAGTGGACCTACAACACCCATTGTTATTTTCTCAACTGGTACTCCCTCAATAGACAGGTATCAAAACGTTCTTAAACACTGGTTTAGGTACTGCCCACTGACATTCTAGGCAAGCTGCATGTAAAAAATTCTGCCAAGACAGAAAAATCTAGCTAAAATCCTATCTCTTCCCTATCCATTCTTAAATGACCACCCAAAATGTGTCTATTGCTAGGACCATCACAAGTGTCCTAAAAGGTCTGGGAAATAATATAAATCTCAATTGGTACCTTGTTGAACAGGTCATTACTTCTTTCAAAGTAGATTGTACGAAATATGGCCATTCTGTTTTTTTTTTTTTTTTTTCCTGGCCCCACATTTGCTCTTGCTTTATTTTCCCCAGCTCTGCTTAGTGTGTTGTCTTCCCATGTTAACCAAGTCAGCATTATTTTCATTGGTATTCTGCCATGAAATAGAGTTTATAGCTTATTCTGCTATAAATACATGATTTCTCCTTTTATTGGAATCAACTATAAAATGTAACTCATGATAATGTTCTGCCAGGAGTACTGATAATGTTTCTTTCTTCCTTCTGCTTCAGTAGTTATTGTAATGTCACCAGCTTTACACCCCTGCATCTTTTTTTTTTTTTTTGACATAGCAGAGAGAGGCTTAAGACTGTGCAGGTTTCCCTTTCCCCTTTCCTTCAAGATAAGATTACTCTCTCTCTTCCTCAGTTACTTCACATATACATTTCAATTGTTTGTTTTTCCTTTTTTTTTGATACTTTAGCTTATTTTGTAAATTGACTATGTAAATATTTTTTTTCATGGATACATAGTTGGAGCTTTTCTCCCCGGACCTCCTCTGATAAAGGGCTACTAAGCTCAGTTGGACAAACCCAGTCAGCAAATGCAAAATAAAATAAATAAATAATACAGTATTCCTTAAGGTAGCATTTACCATCGTGGTACTTTTCTGTCTGCTCTGCAGCTGTAGCACCCTGCTTTGCACTTAACACACAAAGTCGACATGGTGCCTGCAACACTTTTCCATGTCAGTAATGAGTATGTATGTATGGATTCTGGAGCTGTGACATAGTGAGGACCTACTAGAGTTGTGACATTTTGCACTGTACTTTTTAGGAACAAAGTAAACACTAACTTTTAGTTATGTACTCACCATAACTTCAGATGTTTGGGATCCATCTCGCCTACATTCTGACTGATGGGCTCGGAGCCGATCCCTCGGCTCCGACTCGGCACGCTTATGCTATAGAGCGAGGCCTCTAATTGGCTGAGCTATCTTTATCCCAGGATGCACCACCACTAATCCCCCAGATCTTGTTTGTCCGCATTCATGCACACATGCACAGCTTGATTATATAACATTGTTAGATGTTTCAAGATGAAACAACAGGATTCGGACCTTCTGATATCCTCTGATCTCCAAGGAAGGGGGAAGGAGGGTGGGTTATTAGGAATGTAGGCGAGATGGATCCCAAACATCTGAAGTTATGGTGAGTACATAACTAAAAGATGTTATGTGATCCTATCTCGCCTACATTCTGACTGATGGGACAGCGTCCCTAGCACCTAAATCCCGGGTGGCTCATTGGAAAACACTCCTGAGCACTGTGGAACCAAATGAAGCTCGTCCTCTAGATGCCACATCTAATTTGTAGTGAGAAATGAAGGTGTGCGGGGAAGACCATGTAGCCGCAGCACAAGTTTAGAATGAAATGCTACCGAAGTAGCCATAGCCCTTGTAGAATGAGCCTTGACAGAGGTGGAAAGCTCTTTGTTAGAATAAATATAAGCTTGAGTAATACAGTCCCTGATCCATTTGGCAATAGTGACCTTTGTGACCGCGTTGCCCAATTTGTTTTCTGCAAAGGACACAAACAACTGATCTGTCTTCCTTGATTGTTTGGTCCTATCCAAATAAAAACGTAACTGCCTGTGGACATCTAGTGTGTGGAAAATAAATTCTGCTTTATTGGAGTATTTTGGGAAAAAAACTGGGAGCTCTAATGACTGTTGCAAGCATAAAGTAGAACAGACTTTAGGAACAAAGGAAGGATTTGGTCTGAGGGGAAACCCTGTCTGTATGAAAAACCAAGTACGGGGGTTTCACTGACAAAGCTTAAAGTTCTGAAACCCTTCTGGCTGAAGTAATTGCCACTAGAAAAGCTGTCTTCCATGATAGAAACTTTTGATCACAGGTAGCTGCCGGTTCAAAGGGGAAGAAGTCAAGGCACGTAATACTATATCGAGATCCCATGGAGGTGCAGGATGAGAAACCGGAGGTCTTAATAGAGCAGCACCTTTCAAGAAGGTCTTACACAACCTGTTGCTCATTAAGGGTGGGTCTACGGATTCATGAAAATTAGAAATCGCTGCCAATTGTACTTTGATGGTAGAAACAGAAGAGCCTTGGTTGAAAAGAGAGGTCAGGAACTTGAGTACTTCTGCCACGGGAGTAGAAATGGGGTCCAGGCCCCGGAGTTGAGCCCAGATAGCAAACCTTTTCCATTTGCTAGAATACAGTTTCTTCGTAGCAGACTTGTGGGCTGAAGACAATATGTGCACTACATCTGGGTCTAGTGCATGTCTCCTGACTATGGTCGGAAGAGGAGGAGCCAGGCCGTCAATTTTAATGTGTGTAGGGACTGGTGTAGTAGTCCCGACTGATGAATCAGTAGGTCTGGGACCTGGTCCAGGAACCATGGACCTTCCAGAGCATGTTTCCGGAGATAGGGAAACCAGACTTGACGAGGCCAATAAGGAGCAATTAAGATCATCTTGCTCCCTAAGAGAGATGCCTTCTGAATTACCCTGGGTAGGAGAGGAACTGGAGGGAAGGCATAAAGCAGGCCGGTGGGCCAAGGATGGACTAACGCGTCCATAGGGCTCTTCCCTGGAGCCGGGGTTAGGGAGAAAAAAATCTTTGCACTTCGCATTCAGAGGAGTCGCGAAGAGGTCGCAGCACGGAACTCCCCATTCGCTGAAAATCTGTCTTGTAATAGTCATGTTCAGAGACCATTCGTGAGGAGAGAGGATGGTTCTGCTCAATCTGTCGGCTATGACATTGGATTTGCCCGGTATGTGAGTAGCCACTAGGAAGCGTTTGGTCGAGACTGCCCATTCCCAGACCCTCATCGCTTCTCTGCAAAGAGGATAGGATCTGGTCCCTCCCTGTTTGTTCAGGTACCAGACAACTGACATGTTGTCTGAGTGAACAGCAATTACGCCCTGAGGGAGGTAATAGTGAAGGGCTTGAAGGGACAGGAGTACTGCCCTCATTTCTAGGATGTTGATGTGGAGAGAGGTCTCTTCCGGATGCCATTTGCCCTGGACTGACCTGCCCAGGGAATGCCCCCCCCACCCCGTCTGGGAGGCGTCCGTGGTCAAAGTGGCTGCCGGAGGAGGAAGAACAAAGGGTCGTCCCTGATCCAAATTGGAGGACACTAGCCACCAGCGAAGGTCCCGTCTGCAAGATTCTGTGATCCATATTAGATGATTGAGAGGGAGTTCCTGAAAGGACCACTGAGTTGAAAGAAGCCACTGGAGGATTCTCATGTGTAACCTTGCCAAGGGAACTAGCAGAACTGTGGCAGGCATCGATCCCAAAAGCTGCATGACCATTCTGGCTGGGGCTTTGGACCTGGGGAGTAAGGCTCGAACCTGATTTTGTATGATCTGAATTCTGTCTGCAGGTAGATAGACCCGCATCTGGTTTGAATCTATCTCTGCCCCTATGAATCTTATTCTTTGAGATGGCCGTAACACAGACTTTGGCCAATTGAAGGTGATTCCGAGGGAATTGCCCAGTGATGTTGTGGCTTGCAGGCTCCATAGAAGTAGATGCTTGGAGGTGGCAGTTAGAAGCCAGTCGTCTAGGTACGGAAACACCTGGAATCCTAGACTCCTCAAGTGAGCAGTCACTACTGCCAAGCATTTGGTGAACACCCTGGGGGCTGTGGTGAGACCAAAGGGCAGCGCACGGAACTGAAAATGACTGCCTCCTAGGCTGAAGCGCAAGTGTCTCCTGGACGTTTGATGTATTTTGATATGGTAATACGCATCCTTGAGGTCTATGAAGCACATCCAAACACCTTTCTCCAACAATGGGAGAATGGTTTGTAAAGTGACCATTCGGAACTTGGACTTCTTGACTGAACGGTTTAGGTTGCTTAGGTCCAAAATGGGCCTCAAGTCCCAGGTCTTTTTTGGCACCAAAAAGAATCTTGAGTAAGTCCCTAATCCGATCTGGTCTGCGGGGACCGGTTGGATGGCTCCTTTTTGCAGCAGTTTTGAAATTTCTACGGCTGCAGTATCCCATTGACTGGGTGGCGGGTCCGGGATTCTTTTGGACTGAGGGGGGGGACAACAGAATGGGATGGAGTAACCTCCGGCGATAATTCGAAGCACCCATCGGTCCTGAGTGATCCCTTCCCAGGCCTTCAGGTGCTTCGAAAAATGACCCCCGACTGGCTCCGGAGCAGCACAGTCGAGCAATCCCTCAGGGACTATGAAAAGCTGAAGAGCCACGAAAGGACTCGCGGTCTCCAGTGTTGCGGGGGCCTCTGCCGCCTCTGGGACGGCGTCTTCCTGATGAATTTCCCCCTCCTCTGCCTCTGGAGGGGGAACCTTCCTGCTGAGTGGAGTAAGACTTCTGCGATCTCCGGAACCACATCTTCCCTCCTCTTTTAGCCTTGGGATAAGGCCGAAAGGGAGTGGAAAATTGTGCCCCTACAGCAGTCAGAGTCTTACCCTCCTGTTCACAGCGGGTAAGTGTGTCTTTTACCTTGGGCCCAAACATAGACATAATGTAGAAAAAATATACCACAACAGTAGATTAAGCGTTTGTATTCACAAAAAACACTAACTCCGAAAAATATTAACTAAAGAACTTCTTCTTCTCTTTTTTTTTTTTTTTTTTTTTTTTTACACAAGAACAGTAAGAAAAGAAAAGAAAAGGGAAACAAGGAGGGTCAAGACCCTCTAACTCAAACGGGTACTTGACCCACACACAACCACTAAAGTAGTTAGTACAGGGGAAGGCCCCTCTAACTTAAACGGAACCTTCTCTGACAGGAAAATTTAAGCAAAACTCAATGAAACAACAAGAAACACACTCGTACACAAAAAATAGCCATTAAAACAGCTTTTGGGTTGAAATGAGTGAACTACTGACAGGAAAAGAGACTATAAATATAGTACTTAGCCCAGCCAATGTTGAGACCACGTCCAAGCTATGTAAGCGGCAAACGAGATCTGGGGGATTAGTGGTGGTGCATCCTGGGATAAAGATAGCTCAGCCAATTAGAGGCCTCGCTCTATAGCATAAGCATGCTGAGTCGGAGCCGAGGGATCGGCTCTGAGCCCATCAGTCAGAATGTAGGCGAGATAGGATCACATAACATCAAAAGGTTTTATGTGTTCTTCAGCAGCAGTGAAACAGCTGGCTAATATGTTTGTAGTTTGACAGCTGTTGATAGTTGCCAAATGGCATAATATGACATCTTTTTTGACAGCTCTCAGAAATCTGTCAGATCAATGGAGTTGTATCCATTAGATTCCTGACAGCATTGTGGAGCTGGTAAAGAGCTTCATGATGGTGT
Source organism: Protopterus annectens (assembly GCF_019279795.1). Lineage (NCBI taxonomy): Eukaryota > Metazoa > Chordata > Ceratodontiformes > Protopteridae > Protopterus > Protopterus annectens. Next base: position 956,294,374 of record NC_056746.1, read on the forward strand.
TATTTGACTCTATAAATAATCTCTTGTCTGTCTGTCTGTCTCTTATCCAGCTTTATGCAATTAGAACAGCCTGATGTCTTGGAGATTTGATCAGTTGTTATATAATCAAAATAGACAAGATAGAAAGATAAAGTAACAGTACAAATGTTTGAAATGTCAAAGTTTCCTTTTTCATTCCATAAACCAAAACCCTTCTGTAACATTCACACCTAATTTGCTGGAACAGTGCTAGTGTTGTGGAAGAGATTTTTCCAGTAAGGTGTGAGGCTGGGTCTAAGACCGTGAGCAGGCTTAAGGTTCTCACATAATATTAAGGTAGTGTGGGGAGGGAATAACATTACCATTAGACAAGATATATTTGACACCCACTATATACGAATACAAACATACCCATGCACTAAGTCTCTCCCCTTACTTAATTCTTACTCAACCCTAACCCCCCCCTCCACACACACACACACACACACACACACACACACACACACACACACACAAACACTCCCATCCTAATACAAACCAGCTTACCTCTTTTGGCAAAATGTGTATTTGGCAAAACAAATAGTCGATAAAATGAACTCTTAGAAAAATTTATCTGCATTTCACTTTACAAGCAAACGAATATTCGATAATGTGAATGGGACTATATACTCAACATACATATTTACATTCTATCTCTCTATATATACACACAGACACACACATGCATACATATATGCACACACGTATATACATATGCGTGTGTATATATTTATATGTATATATATATATATATATATATATATATACATATATATATATATATATATATATATATATATATATATATATATATACATACACACACACACACACACACACACATACACACACACACACACACACACACACACACACACAAAACACACATTTTCATATACACGTGTGTGTGTGCATCTTCATATAAAGGTTAATTTTAATATAGGTATACACACACACACACACATATATATATATATATATATATATATATATATATATATATATATATATATATACACACACACAAATTCACACACACATATGTATATATATATATATATATATATATATATATATATATATATAAAAGACAGAAACACATAACTGTAAGCCATATAATTAAGGGAAAAAAAAGTACAAAAATACAGGAGGACAGCAAATGTTGGCTATTCTCCTCTAAAGTTGTTTTTAAAAGGAGGCAAGCACCCCTTTACCCCCCATGTGAGGTTTAAGCTTCCCATCCCCCAAACTTATATATACCAATTCTGAGATCACCATACCTGGGAGAAAAGGGAATATTGCAAGAAATGGCAGCATACCTGTAAACTGCCCAGATTTTTGCCTCGTATTTTTGATTGGTTCCTCATGAAATTTCTGATTTTCTGGCAGATTACTGGGATGATCTGAGGACTGAAGTCACTAAATAATGATATACATTTATGTTTCAGACTTCAAACCCATCAGAAAAAATGCATGTCAAGACAAATCCAGATAATCTAGCAATTTTCTAAGTTTATAAGGGCAGTATTTAAAATTTGTCCCTATTTTTGGGCATTTGTCTCCCCATTCTGTCAGGCTTTGTCCAGATTTTTTGCACAAAAGAGATTGAGAGGTATGAATGGCAGTCTTGGACCTTGTATATATAAGTCTGCATTTTCAGACATTATGTCTCACTCTTCCTGGACTCTCTCAAATGAGTCTTGGATATCACGGAATATTTTCACTTTGAGTCACAGTATATGAGTGGATGTTGAAGCCAGTTTGAATCTGCAGGGTGTATCCAGTTCATAGCTTATTGAAAAGAATAAAATGTTGCATTGCCATCTATTTCTGTGTAAAGTGATATAAAATGTCATTATAACTGTTTGAAATACAGAAGTCCTAGTGAGTTATGATACACTGCAAATGCTCCTGTATAGTGGTAGCTATCAGCAAATGTGTACGTGAGCCAAACATTATAATAAGGACTAAGGAACTGCTCAAAAATATGCATTGCATTTATCTGATTCTTTCTATGAAGTTTAAAGATGCGTGATAGACCTAATCCTCTAAGTGTATTTTTCCACTTAATAGCATACACTGAAAAAACACTTTAATAAGGAGTGATAGCGAGTAGAAATGTTATAGAAAGCTTTTCTCCAAACATATGATTATTTTTCATGCAAGGAAACCAAGTTGCCATGACAACAGTGATCATTAAAAGACAGGCTTTCATTTTTCTCCCTGCAGATAGGTAAACTGAACTGTCTGAACTTCCTAAACCCAGTAAGGTATATTCTGTTTGAAATACAAATGAACTTTGCTGTTAATATAATTTGAGTTCTGTTGCAATAAATTCTAGCACTAATGTGTGAAAAGCAGCTTTTAAATGAATTAAAGGACACTTTAATTGTGACAGATGACTTAAAACTAGACCAATTAGAAAATAACCATGTTTTTTAGCATCTTGCAGGGGTTGTTGCCAAAATTCTTAGAAATGCACTCCAATCTATGCATTCACTTGCAGAAAGCAGCACCCCTCCCAATCAACCACAAGAGTACATGTTGCTGGGCAGCATACATTTTTAATACTGCAGAGAAAAAATTACCCAGCCGTACATTCTGGAAAAAAATGTATCCAACCACATGTTTTGAAAATACGCTTTTTTTTTTTTAAATTGAAGGAAATCTTGCTGTACAAGATACATTTTTAAAAAGTCTACGCTGTAGTTAGTGTACATGGTATGTACCTGGCTACGCACTTTGCAGTGAACAAATTACAAATTAAGCTATATAAAAAAATATTGCACACCAAAACCAATGTGGAAAGGATATGTTATACATATATATATATATATATATATATATATATATATATATATATATATATATATATATATATGTGTGTGTGTGTGTGTGTGTGTGTGTGTGTGTGTATAAATATACACACACACATATGTATAGATCTGTCTACCTATCTATGTGTGTGTGTGTGTGTGTGTGTGTGTGTGTGTGTGTGTGTTTGTGTGTGTATGTGTGTGTATCGGCTTGCACCTGTTTGTCATTTCAAACCTGATCACTAGCTTTTCCACCTATATGGTTTGCTTCTGACAAGAACAAGAAAAGGCAAACACCACCACTGCTGCAAGTTTTGCTGTGCTGTGACAACTACCATTATTGATCCCCAGCACCATGTGTACAGCTCAGCATTCACTGTAGCATGGAAATGAATGGTGAATAGTGTCACTGTCCTACATACTCCACCAACCACTCCTACCCCACACATGTCTCAAAATGTAGTGTAGCATTGCAAATGAATGGTGCATTGTGTCACTGTAGTATGTGCCCTATCAAACATTCTCACACCCTAGTACCACTTGCATAGGTCAGCACACAGTGTGGCATGGAGATGACTAGTACGTGGTGCTTTATGCTATGTTGTATTAATTTCCATTACAAGCATAGAGACCACCGAATAATAAGATGCATAAACCTGTTCTGACCTGTAAGACTGCCAGCTCAGCAGATGAGTCACTGTACACACTACGGGTGGTCCTTAATGTATACCGAAACTCAGAATCACACCCAAATAATTCAATAGTTATACATTTTTGATCACTCTTCACTATATAATGTTTCTTGAATGGACTGCCTAATACCTGTTTAAAATGCATCGCCAAAATAAATGTGTAAGATACAGAGCTTAGAACAGTTATTTAATGCACATTTTCTAGACTTGTGTTAAAATTAAAATTCAGTGAATTGTTACAGACTTTTCTGTGCAATTCTGTTCTATATGAAAGCACTATTAATTTCTAGACACTTCATTAAAAAGAGAAATAAATGGTATAAGGAAGAAAGGTAGTCCAATAATTTTATTAATAGATGTTATGAAGATGTTTGCCATTGGCAAAGTGGTCTCAGTACAGTGTTACCAAAGTTTGTACAATGATAAAATTTGCAGGTATGCCTCCCTCCATGGTCTCCCTCTGTACCTGAATGGTACTTTATGTGGCTCACATTGTGTACTTTATGAGGATTACATTATGTAATTTATGAGGCTTACATTGTGTACATCATGTGACTTACATTGTGTAAATTATGAGGCTTATCTCATTACATCCAAGTGACGCCTCCAGGTGCATCTGGAGTTAACTCCTACTGATGTCTCTAGGCGTCAACTATTGCTTGTTCATATTTGCATCAATAATTCCAAAACCATGCTATGTACAAGGTTTTAAAAGATTTCATCTTAAAGCTTACAGAATTACAAACTCAAATGCATTAATATTTGACCTCTGCCTAGTGTAGATAAATATATATTAACCATTGTTTTTACTATATTAATTTATATAGATATAATATTCACATTTTTCTAAATATCTCAACAACCAAGTGACAGAGGCAGAGCTCCTTAGTCTCATATGAACGCTCTCAGCTCGATGAATAAAATGCTGCTGACAGTATGTGTGTAACTGGAGTGGTTGCTGAGACATTGTAAGTTGTTTACAAAATATTACAAATGTAATAGCTACTGTGTTTACTGGGACTTATAAAATTCTGTTTAAGACCTAGAACCTAAAGAATACTATCAATATAAAAATAGTTTGTGCTGAAGAGTTTGCCATTTATACTTCTTTCATAACCCCTATGGTTCCAGAGATATGAACATGTGTTTGAAATGTGATGACATAATTTCATTCTGTCAAAAGGTTTAGGCTCTGCTCATTGGAAGTTACAGTGCAAACTTCCTGAGCTCCACTGGAGGGAATGAGTTAAATTGTGTACCTTATGTGGATTAAGCTGTGAACCTTATGAGGCTTACATTGTGTGCTTTATGTGGCTTATGCTGTCTATCTTATGTAACTTACACTGTGCACTTTTTAAGACTTACATTGTGTACCTTATTAGGCTTACATTGTGTATCTTATGTGGTTTACATTGTGTACCACTGGGCTATGCAAACACATGCAAGAAACAGAATGCCACAGTAGCCCACTGATATGAAAAGCAGGTGGATAATGCAGCATATTTATGGCTCCATATCAATGTTGTGAATGTCAGGATTTTAAATTTTCCTGAATTCATTAAAAATTAATTTGAAGCTGAATTGGAATCCAGTGTTCACTTGGGGGCAATACCCTACTATCATGTCTGCTGCACCCCCCTTACTCAAGACAATCAACTCTAACTCTCACGTAACTGCACTTCAAGAGAAGGAGATTTACCTCACAATGACCTTATCTGAAAAAAGTGCATATTCATATGTTTCATAGATTTCTTTGGAGTTTCAATGCCATTTAGTCTAAAGACTGTGAATGCCTTTCTAATACTCACCTTCAGGATTTGCCTCCTTTCTCAAAAGAAGAAGAGGCCAGTAAGTCCTGGCATAAACATGAGAGCACCAATCCTGTTGTATAGGTTTAGGCTGAAGGAAGATATTAAATCCCATTATTTGCCCTGCAGAGGAAGTTTGTTCTAGATAAGGGGAAGGTGCTAAATAATTAATCTTTCCACTGCATTCTAATTATCTGCTGATGAAGATTTAGATCTTTTTTCAAGTATTAACTGAGCTGATTGACTTGTTGAGTTATAAGTCAAGAACTATGGGAGCTCTAAAGACCAGGTACGCACAGATTCACCCCCCCTAGAGTTGAGTCTGTTGATATGTCAAGTGAGATACGTACCAAATAGAGTGTCATACTCTCTATAATAAGTCGGAATGAAGGTGAATGATAACCTCTTTGGATCTGGACTAAATACCTTTGATAACAAGATGTACAACGTAAACTGATTTCCTTACTACAGTTGCCACAAGATAATAAAAGGAGAGGTAACTGTTAGCCCAGGTACCCAGGTGCCTGACTAAATTTTCATTTAGTAAGGGTGTGCTTTCAGCATTCAGTTCAAGCCTTTTTTGTATACCAGGTATTAATAAGGGTAAGTGTTTCTGAAGAGTGCAGATATCTGAGCGGGGTTTGACAGTTGCACCCAGTTTGCAGTCATCTGCAAATTTAGTTAACCAGAGGTCTTGGTTATCATTCTTAAGTACGGAGAAGTACTTGCCAAATGACAAGGAACCCAGTGGAGACTGCTCAGTTCTCCACTGGTTACCATAGCAATATTTGAAGAGGCACCTGACACACAAAGTACGTGGGTTCTGTTATCAGCTAATTCACTATCCCTCTTACTACGTAAATCTAGGGATGTCAGCTTCCTTACAGTTCTGGCATGAGGTATGATATTGAATCCTTTGGCCAGATCAAGATAAGCTCTGTGAACAGCATGACCACTGTCAACAGCTTGTGTAACTATTTCAAAGAAATTAAAAGGTTTAACAGGCATGAACTCCATTTGATGAAGCCAAATTGTTGATGACCACACCTAATGAGATTCTTAATATCATAATTAATGAGATCAAGTCATGACTTGCTCTATAGTTTTACAGGTCAGACTCACAAGGTTGATTGGCATGTAATTTACAGGGCCCATGTTTGAGCCACCTTTGTGGAGGGGCATAACCACAGCAGTTTGGTGGGTTTCAGGAACCTAGCCACTAGGCTTAAGTTAAACAGTTTAAGGCAAGGTTTGGTTTAAGGCAAGGTCTGGTAAGATCATGCTTAACATTGTTTAATAGGTACCCAGGTATGTTGTCAGGAATCATGGAGAAAGGGATTTTGTTTTTGATAACACCTTAACAACATGCTCTTTAGTGATAATAGGGGAGTAAAAAATACCAGAATGAGTGGTGTTGGAACAAGCTTTTTATTAGTGAATTTTGCACTGTATCAAGGATGGAGGCCAGAAAAAAAAAAACACTTATTTTAGTTAATACTGAGAGTAGGTGTTGTTATGAATGATTTGTAACTTTCAGTTTTCTGTCAGATTTCCTTCTAGCATGAGAATTCTGTTGAGATAAAAATACATTTTTCCACTGACAATTACACTTTTGTAGGTCTAAATGCAGAAACTCTTGAAAATGAATATATTTCTTCACTTCTGCAAACAAATTTTTTCAGCTCTGACAACTATTTCTCCCACTGTTTTGTGCATTTGAGGAAATGTTACACATACATACACACACACAGAGACACATACACATTTATAAATGTATGTATATATGCTCATACATTTATAAGTAAGTACTAGGCTAGCTGCCCTTGGGGTTCATTTTAAGCCTAGCCAGTTTCCCTTTTAATTGGTTATAGAATGGCCTTACTAATCCAGTGGTTGATAATTATATATTACCCCTAATGAGCATAAATGGGATCATGCCATAAATATTTTGAGGGGACCCATGCATGAGTTAAAGCATTTAGGAGCTGCCTCTGCCATTAGTAGTACAGGGGGCAGTCCTGGGGTAAATTTTCTGTTTCCCATCCCTAGATCTAAGTTGTGCTTGAAAATAGACAAGGATGAACTTTGATGTGGATGGGGAGTCTGTTCCGGGTCCTATTTAGATGCTCGAAAGTCCTTTTACATGAATACGAAAAGAGCGACATGTATCGTTCTAACCATGGAAACGCTGAATGTCCAAAACCACGAAATTTGAAATGTCGAAGTGTCATGGTTGGCCCATCTGCGATATAGCTCCATAAGGTAAGTGTACGATAGTTACGGACCTTAGGGTTAGGGTGCGGGGTAAGGTAAGTGCATAGATAGGTAATGTATGTAAGTTTTAGTGTAGGGTTAGAATTAGGGTTTTGTTAAATGTATGTGAGTGGATTATTTATTTTGTTTTGGTATATCTCTGTAGGGTAAGTGTGCGATAGTTACGGACCTTGGGGTTAGGGTGCGGGTTAAGGTAAGTGCATAGATAGTAATGTATGTAAGGTTTAGTGTAGGGTTAGAAGTAGGGTTTTGGTGCTTTACTTTAGGGTTAGAAGTAGGGTTTTGGTTAGTGTATGTATGTGGTTTATTTATTTTGTTTAGGTAGGCAGTATGTAGTGGGAGGTAGAGTTGGCCAACTATGGGGATTCAACTTTTTGAATTTCACAGTTTAGTGCGTTCGGCATATTCGTGGTTCGCGCAATATGTGTCAGTGTTTTCGCATTCGCTTAAAAGGATTTTCGCTAATATAATATAGACCCGTCTGTTCCATAGCAGTGGTATCCTCTGCAAAATATTCCTGTGCCTCTGAACCATTCTGTTTATGTTGTAAAAGAGGTTTAGATCGCTAGACTATTTCTGATGCCATTTGACTTGCTGATGTGGAGTAAATCCATCAGTAGTGGATCAGAGGATGCCTTGTATGACAGACACAAGTCACCTCTTAGCAGTCTGTAGGATGCCGGGTATACTGATAATGCTTTGTGTTGGTCCATCTTGGACATGTGGCATAGGCCTTGTATCCTTTTAGCAAGGTATCTCTGTGGGCATTTCAGTTGTTGCATGTGTCTGGACAGATACATGCCAAAGGGGGCATTATATTCAACACTGGCCTAATGAGAGCTGAGTAAATAGAGACAATGACATCCCTAGATCTAGACAGAATCCCATTGTTTATAAGCAGCATATGATAGAAGGATCTTTTTACAACAATAGACACATGTTGGTCAAAATTTAGGTCACTGTCCACATAAGTTCTCAAATGACTGCTCCTAGCTTGCAGTCATCTGCAAATTTAGTCAGCCAGAGTCATTTGGTATTGGCTTTTACTTCAGAAAAGTAGATGCCAAACAGAAGAGGTCCCACCACAGAACCCTAAGGGGAGTCCACTGGTGACTAGTCTTTTTGTGGAGGTAACTTCCCCGATTTTGATTATCGGCAACCTATCTGTGACCAGTTGGTAATCCAGCAGATAACAGAGGAGTTTATTCCCAGTTTATTTAGCTTTTCTACTATGCTTGAGTTTGGAATTGTGTCAAAAGTTTTAGCCAGGTCAAGGTATGTGGTGTGTATTGTTTTGCCTTCATCCGTTGCTTTGATGACCTTTTCAAAAAATCCACCAGGTCAAGTAAGCATGACCTGCCCTTAACAAATCCAAACTGAGATGGGTCTAATGTTTTGAGATTCTCTATGTCCTGACTGATTAATTCCATGATGACCTTTTCAAAAAATCCACCAGGTCAAATAAGCATGACCTGCCCTTGACAAATCCAAACTGAGATGGGTCTAATGTTTTGAGATTCTCTATGTCCTGACTGATTAATTCCATGATAAGCCTTTCCATGGTTTTGCATATAAGGCTGGTCAGACTTATAGGTCTGTAATTGCCTGGGTCTGGGGAAGGCCCTCCCTTTTACAGGAGAATGACTATGGCTGTTCTCCCTTCATTTGGTAGAAAATCTGAATGAAGGCTGAGATTGAACAGTGTTGCTAGGGGTGTGGCTCAGTCGTGCTTTATTCTATTTAAGATACATCCAGGGATATTGTTAGGACCCATTGATGCAGTATTTTCATAGGATCATAGGAGTTTACTAGGCTATTGACCTGGAGGTCATTTCAAGCTTAGCCATTTCATCCCAATGTAATACCATAAATATGCTAGTCAATACACAGGATTGCATTTAACAATGATTGCCCATGTCTAGAAGGGTTGTGGGCGCTGTCCCCAGTAAGAATTTATGGTGCTCCATCCACTCATCCAGGTTCCTTTTGAAGACTGTCACAGAGGTACTGTGTTTCACATGAAGTGGTAGCTTATTCCAAAGATGCGGCAATCATTGTGAGACAAATCTTTCCTCCAGTATGTCCTATTTAAGTCACAGGCCATATCTAGGTCCCTGGAATGGGTAACTCCAGTCCTATTTGATTTACAGATGTGCAGAAAGTTCATTAGGTTTGGGTCTGAGATTGCTCTGTAAGCCAGGCATCAGTCTCCCCTAAGAAGTCTATACAATACAGAGTATAGTGACAGGGACTTTAGTTGATCTGTGTAAGGCATGTGCTGGAGTCCTTTGATCTTCTTTGTTATTAACCTCTGAGGTCTCTTCAGTTGCTGCAGGTACTTTGTATGGTATATGCCAAATGGAGCATTATACTCAATTATGGCCCTGATTAGTGCCAAGTACTGAGGGCTTATGACCTCCTTTGCTCTCGAGCCAATGCCTTTACTAATCAAGTCTGCTATGTAGAAAGTCTTCTTTACTACACTAGACAAATGGTGGCCAAAGTTAAGGTCGCAGTCAACTTGTGATCCCAGATCCCTTACGACTTCATAGGTAATTAGGGTATTGTTGTTGATTTGACAGTGTGAAGGGACACTGTTTTTGCCAAAGAGAATGATGATGCATTTCTTTGCATTCAGACTGAGACCATGACTAAGACACCAGTCAATGGTCTGCATAAGACCCTCCTGTAATATAATGACATCATTGGGGATTCAATAATTGCACCTAATTTGCAGTCATCCGCAAACTTGGTCAGCCACAACCCCTTAGTTTTGGACTGAACTTCTGAGAAGTATATACCCTCTTGTGGCACCCAGCTGGTGACAGGTCTGCTGGTTGATATGGAGTCACCAATTTTGATAGTGTGTGTCTGATTTGTGAGCAAGTTGGCAAACTATCTTACAATAAAGGAGTTTACATTCAGTTTATTAAGTTTATCAGTAATACCTGAGTGTGGGATTCTGTCAAAAGCCTTTGCCAAGTTGCTATATGCTGTGTGCACAGATTTGCCCTTGTCAGTGGCCCTGGTCACATTTTTGAAGAAATCCAACAGATTTAACTGCCAGAATCTGTCCTTGATGAAGCCGAATTGGGTTGGATCCAGGGTATGGAGGTCGCATATGTCTTTATTTATGAGGTCCATAATGATACATTCCATGGCCTCAAGATGAGGCTGGTCAGACGTATGAGTCTATAATTACCCAAGTCTGTTGCAAGGCCACCTTTGTGGAGGGGAATAACTGTTGCTGTTCTCCATTCTGCAGGAACAAAGCCTGTGGTTAGGCTGTAATTGAAAAAAGTTCTTGATGGTGATGCTAGTTCATGTTTTAGACTGTTTAAAAGACAGCCTGAGATGCTGTCTGGTCCCATAGAGGCTGTGTTTTTTGCCTTGGACAAGGCTTTAATGACCTGCTCTTCAGATATGTAGGG